>NC_044199.1:2449672-2671349 GCF_900880675.1 Sparus aurata
TTTTTTATGTTTGTTGTTTGTTTGTTTTGGGGGGTTTGTGTGTTTGGAGGGATATTTATTTTTTTTAGAGGTTTTGTTTGTTTGTTGAGGTGTTGTTTTTGTGGTATTTGTTTGTCCTCCATAAAGAGACCTGGGTCTATTTTTGATGATTTTTGAGTCTCCTTGTGGAGGTTTGAGTCCCTAACTCAGTTGTATTTAACCTGAAATTACTTTTCATAATTTGTTTAAATTGAGTTTTAATTTAATTCAATGGAAAGTAAATTTGAACATTTACATTGGTGTAAAGTGTACATTCATTTAGGTAGTGTACTTTTTTAATTTTGAGGTACATGTACTGTTCTTGAGTATTTCTTTAAACTTTAAACTGATTTACAATTATAATTCCTGATTCTGAATCTGATCACTTTCTGATCTCATCTATAAAATATTTAACATGTGTACATACAGTGATCTACCACAAGATTAAAACCAATGACAGGTGAATTGAATAACATTGATCATCTTGTGACAATGTCACGTTCTGCTGGGAAACCTTGAGTCCTAGCCTTCACATGGACGCCTGTTTGACAAGCACCGCTCACCCAAACATCGTTGCAGACCAAGTGCACCTTGAGTTCTTTGTCAGGTTCATTGGACCATTCCTGAGCCGTTTCTGCGGTGTTGCAGGTGCAGTGTCCAGCAGGGGGGCACTGCCATCAAGGAGTGCTGTTGCCATGAGGGGGCGTCCACATAAATGCCAGGACTCAAGAGTTTCCAGCAGAACATTTGATTGTAACAACATGATCAATGCTCCCTTCACCTATTAGTGTTTTAATGTTTTGGCTGATGGTGTATTTACGACATGCATTTAGGTGTTGTTAACAGCCTTATTGTTTATATTTTCCTCTCAGTGAAACAACACATTTGAAATACTACTTATTTCATATTTAATCTCCTATTGTATTTAACCTGAAATCACTTTTCATATTTCCTTTAAATGGAGTTTCAATTCAATTTAATGGGAAGTAAATTTTAACATTTACCTTACAATTAATATTTACCCTACACATTATTTGATAGTTATTTTGCAGATTCACATAATTAATACAAAATATTAACTGATCAAACCTGACATATTATCATAGATTAAGACACATACTCTTAAAGAAATTCTGGAGAAAGATAGATGATTTTTGACTCTCATTCTCAGGTCGTCAAATAACGACCTTTGTAGGCTATTAACAGGACTCATAGAGAGTCAAGTTGTTTAACAGTGAGAATACTTTTACTTTTATATACAATGTATATATTTTTTTTTTTATATGTTTTTGTGTTTATCCAGTAGCTGTACAAACATTCCTTGAATCCTGTGAGTTTTGAGGTGGGGCCTAAGTCTACTCTGGTTGGTCGGTTTACACAAGCCTGATAACCAGGTTTGCCTGGCAGACCACTGACAACTGGATTACTGTTACTGAACTTTTGTGCCTAGAACTTTACGATGGTGAACTGGTTGTCGTAGCTTACTGCGCTCAACATTGTTTAGCTAACACTGTTAGCCTGAAAAGCTTTTTTACCACGATGTTTCTCCAGCAAAACAACAACTTCCAAGGCCTCATAAAGCTGATCAAGCACTCTCTCGGGCATTTGCCATTGAAGACAGCTGAAGTCTGATCAAGTTAACCTGTAACTTACAATGATACCACCGGGTTTGCCTGGCAGACCGCTCACAACTGGATTGCTGTTACTGAACTTTTTCCCCTAGAAAGCTCTTTACCACGAGGCCTCCAAAACAACATGTCTCCGCTCAGTTCTGCTGGTGTTGTAGCTCTCAATTCGCTGCACCTCTACCATGAATAAGACCACCAACATTAACACCAGGCCCTGCTCAACATAGTTTATACCCTCAGAAGGACGCAGACAAACTAACAACCGCTCAAGCTGTTTGTAGCCATCGCTGCACTTCTACCATGAACATGACCACAACAACTGCTTCTAAACCAAAAACGTCACCACATCACAACCGGATCATTGTTAGTGGTCTGCTGGGCAGTGAGGCCGAGGGCCCTGTAACAGCTTTGTAATGATCTCTGCATGGTGTTATCAAGCAGGATGCTGTTGCACACAGTTGCAAAGAAAATTCATTCCTGCATTTGCTTTCATTTCGTTTTCTTAAAGAGGTTCAACATTATCTTCAAGCAAAGGCATCGCGTCCATGCTCACTGAACTCGGTGTGAGATCGTCATGGACAGATGAGGGCAGAGACCTGAGCTGCTTCAGTGGCGTCAGGCTAGCTTCTACCGTGGCCCTGATCATGTCCCTAGCCAGGCACGAGGCCCAACTAAACACGCACACTTTGTGCACGCTTCTACCAACCATAGGTGTGTAACAACAGGGGCCTGTAAGTTGGCGGGATCGCACAAGGGCTCGTAGGATACGCTATTACCAATACCAGCAGCTGATCAAAGGCCTGACTACTGCCATTCATGGAAAACACAGCTTACAGCTCTGATGGACAGCACTCGGGCATTTGCCATTGAAGATAGCTGAAGTCCGGTCAAGTTAACCTGTAACTTACAATGATACACCAGGTTTGCCTGGCAGACCACTAACAACTGGATTGCTGTTAGTGACCTTGTCCCTCAAAAGCTCCACAAGGCCTCCAAAACAACACATCACCGCTCAGTTCAGTTGGTGTTGTAGCTCTCAATTCGCTGCATTCTACCATGAACAAGAACGCCAATGTTAACACCAGGCTCTGCTCAACATAGTTTATACACTCAGATGGACACAGACAAAACTAACAACCACTCAAGAGAAACCTTACACAGGCCATCAGAAATGAACACGTCTCCAGTCATTCTGCTGGTGTTTGTAGCTCAGTTTGCTGCACCTCTACCATGAATGAGACCACAAGAACTGCTTCTATACCAAAAACTTCACCACCACACAATTGCACGTCAGAAACTGAAAACGATCCTTATTAGTGGCCTGCTAGACGAATAGGCCGAGGCTAATGTTAATGTTGAATCTACATAAATGAAGCTGTCCATTTAAAATGTATAAGTCCCAACTCAAAACCTACAGGGTTTAAAGGAAGTAGAAGTATTTTAAACAGGTTTTGTTTTACTGATAGGAAATATAAACAAGTCTGGTTACAGTGCCAAATTGCATTTATTTGATCTAATTCATGAAGTATTTAACATGTGTATACACTGAGAGCCACAACATTAGAACCAGTGGCAGGTGAAATGAATAACATTCATCATTGTGTTCCAATGCCATGTTCGGCTGTGAAACCATGAGTCCTAGCATACATGTGGATGTCTCTTTGACAAACACCAGTCACCCAAACACATACATATACACATATACACATACATATATATATATATATATTTATATTTATATTTATATTTATTTGTTTATTTTATATATATATATTTATATTAATTATTCATTCATTTATATTCATGATATCATCAAGGACATGCATGAATTTATTGAGGAAAGGAACATTTGCCAGGAAGGTGTTGTTTATTCAAAGAAAGAGTTTTATTAGCACAAACACAAACACACAGCATGTACAAAGCATAATATGCCCACACAACAAACGGGAAGCTCACAAGAGCCCCAAAATCCTACAGCACCGCGAAGTGTCTGTTTCTGCAGACGTCTGTGGTGCAATGCCCTGTACTTCGGAATTGCCTCTCATGTGACAGCTGTGTGGCGCAGAGCTCGGTGAGCTCCCGGCTGCGAAAGGACGGAGGTCGCACAATTCATCCAGACGCCCGCCATCTTGTGCCGTCTTCCTCCTCAGACATCAGGTCCATGGCGGCGCACTTCGAAAGGTCCACCTCATCCTCAGCTAGCACTCTGTCTCGCTTCCAGCAGCTGTAAAAACAATCAATAAAGACGACCAGTACTGCGCGATGCACTGCGTATTGATACAACACATCTATTATTTAATAGAATAATAGTCACATTGACCAAAGACGGATCTAATCTAATAAATCTTACCCTCTTTGTCCTCGATCGACTCCGAGCTGAACTCCTCACAGCGTCCGCCTGCGATGCAAGATCTGGTTGTTTGTTGTCCTGCGTACTGTCTCGTAATGTCTTACAGGCAGCTGGAAAACAATTAAAAACAGTGGTATGAATAAAGAAACGTAAGTCACAGTAAAATTAAACGAGGGAGAAAACAGTAACAGTTACTTACACACAATGGCGTCATTATCGGCATCGTGTAAATCTGGACTTGCAGACATAGCTCCGAGCTAATAGGAGGCCGCGGCCTTGTTATGATGCGAGGTTAGTCTGTGAAAACAAAATGCTCGCAGCGATAAACCTCCGTGTCCCTCTGAGGCAGCAAAGCTAAGTCCGTCGGCAAATCTCCTCCAGTCAGCACAGGCCTCCTCTTGACAATGGCCGGGCCGCTAGCCTAGCTCCTGCTAGCTAGCTCCTGCTAGCTAGCTTAGCCAAACTTGCTTCGTGTCCATTAAAACACAAACACTTCAACTGCGATGGAGAGTCCAACTCACACACTTACAGCACGTCGTCCGACAACAGTTCACAGTCTGCTAGTGATAAAACACGACACTGACAACACACACAGTCCACTGTTCGCTGCTCGACGCCATTAACTCTCCGCTCCTTCTTCCTCGTCACTGACGCTCCGGTCTACCCGGAAGTGTAAAAACTCTTACAGGTCATGAACCCTCACACGCAATAAGAATTACTTTTCAACTGCTTTTAAGACATTCAGAACCTGAAATTATAGAAATACTTTTTTTTTACATTTTGATATCTTGGTTATCTCAAAATATTTCATGCAAATTTTAACCTCTTAACAACTGGCGTTTTATCTTTAACTTGTTCCCAGGAGAGAGGGAGAGAAAAAAAGAATAAATAATCTTTTTTACATAACATTGACCATTGCTAATGACATACACAGTAATTAATCTAGCATACTTTCATTAAATAAATCAATTCAAGCTAAAATATAAGGGTCTATCATTAGGCTATACTATACCTCATCTATTTATACCAGAGATTTTCTTTAAATGAAGTTAACAACTTTTAGAAAAACTCCCCCTGCTACCCTGATTTGCATTTGTATAGCTCACAACATTTTCATTAACATGTTAAAGCCTCCCCTAGAATCAGGGGGAGGGGGGTCATTGGGGGACAACTGCCAAGCAAGGCCCACGTCAATTTCCGACAATTTACGTCAGTTTTCGGTGTTGCCCAATAATACCCAACTGCAGCCACAGCGACCCCCGAAGCCACTACAAACCACGCCCCATACAAACCACGCCTCTACAAACTACGCCTACGTGTTGCTACGGTGGCCGGGAAGGACGATTAAACTCACAGCAGCAAATGCAAGCAGTCAAAGAAGAAGAAGAAAAAGGAAAATGCAGCCAAGACAAGACGGCAATGCCAGTTCAGGTGAGACGCATTTATATTATTTTTAAGTTCCCGGTTAGGAGGTGTAAACATTGAACACTTAATGTCATTTTAACCGTACGTTCGCCAACCGCAGTTGTCAGCAGCGCCTGTAGGCAGACAAGATGGAGATGCCGTTTCAGGTTAGGTCGTTTACATTTTGGGAAGATGTTGACGTTTAATTTAATGTTTGAGACGTCTTTTGCCAGGCAGAAAGAGCATTAATGACTGTTTTTCAAAGACACCGGACTATTTGTAAAAAAAAAAAAACAACACATTTCGTCAAACCGATACACTGAAAATGTGCGTAAGCAAACCCATTTTGTGTCGTCTTTTACGTTATGAAAATCAGGTTAATGACTGAGCAAGGGATGATAACAGAAGTATTGAGGGAACACGGCACGTAGACGCAGAATATTGTCATTTAACTCAACATATCAATGTGTTATTTTGACACACAAAAACATTAAAAAATAGGGTCATGTTTTATATCACTTCAAATAACTGTACTGGCTAGAGATTTATTAACGGTGACGTTTAAGTGCATGTCAGAAAGTGACATACAAATACATTTATTGCAAAAATGACAGATGTATTCTTGAATCCATTTAAATTGTTCACGTTTGATTGTTTTATTGTAAAAAGCAGAAAGTTTGTACATTTTGTCAATAAACCTAATTTGCAATGGGGGTGCGATAATTTTAAGTGCAAATGTCAATCCTACCTGGATCCCCATAAATCAAACTGACACAATTATGGTTTGCTTTCTTCAGAGTCCACAGGACATCGACCACATGTACAGCAAGAGGCCTTACAGCTCTCCACCCAGAGAGCATGTTAATGTGAGTGAAGATTAACCCAAGAGAACAACATATCCAGTGTTCACAGCTGTGCACTAAGCCATGACTTTGTGTGTCTTGATTAAGGACTATAATGACAGCATGGACTAACATGATGTGGTCACCACAACCAGAGACGTTGGGATCCTGAGTGAAGACGCATCTTTCCACAGGCTTGTGGTGAGGACATGCAAAGGATCAACAAACAACAAATCTTATTTGATATACTTAACCAGAATAATTACGTTTAACATCTGAATGCTGTTTGATCAGATTTTAGGAAAGGGCTCAGCAAGCTGAACACCATAGAAAAGTCACTAGTGACCTTCATGTAACGTTCATCACTCAGGATAACGGTCTACTGCAACATCTTGAAGTGAGTTTGAAAATGGAATTTAAGTCACATAGTGTAACTCATTTTGGTCCAAATATGTTAAATGAATGATTTAAGTGAAACATTTTCTGTTAGCCTAGTGTTCGTACATTTATTTTGAGCATTCTCCTAAGAAATATATATATTTACAGGCAGTCATCACATGAAAAGTTACATCCTCATGGGCTCATGACACAGGCAACAGTCCATGCCCTTTCAGCTGTCCATGCATTTTCCATTGACAGAGCCACAGAAGTGTATAAATGTGGACTGCAGTATGACTTGAGGTATGCTACATACATAAGGAGAGTGCTAATACCTATAAGTATTGTTTTTTACCTTGTTTATGACAGCCTTTCCGTGTTAATTTCCTTTTACTAATCGCTATTTTCTTCCATTTTGTCTCATCAGTGAAAAACGGCTGTTGGCTCATTACATGACAAACAACATGAGCAAGGAGGCAAAACAGCAACTAGAAAAATATGCTGAAAAACTCAGAAGAGCTCTGGACTCTGAGGAGTTTTTAAAGACGCTTTAGAATGTATGTAGGATGAATTAAAAAATAGTCTGTGAAATGATAATGTTTTATTTTATTGCCAATAAAAGTTGTTGCTGGCTAATTCATTTGTCTCAACTTTTGTGTTTTGAGGTACATATTTTAAAGACCTGTGTATGGTCATATTTATAAATACATAAATACATTTTATTTGTGTCAAAGGGCCAGCAGTCTTTTCTGTTAACCCATAAGAAATCATCACCTTAGAGTGATAATTATGGCATCTGATGTAGTAGGCCAAGCTCTGTGACAGTGTGGCTCTTAGAAAAACGGCTGGTGGAAACAACCTATTTTAATCGAAATGACTACTACTAATTATTATTATTATTATTGTAAATATTTAATTTTATTGAGTTTAAAATAACCTTGTGCACATACATTAGTCACTTATATAAAAAATGAAAAGATGCATGCACCAGATTTAGCAGGCCTATCTAATCTTTTATCAGATTAATCTTTTATCCCAATCTTTTATTTTTTTTATTACTTAACTTTCTATTTTTGTATATGTTTATAGTTTCAAGCAAATTGTTTGCATTGAAAAGCATTTAATGTTGTGAATCAACCGTTAAAGTTGTTAAAAATGATCTGGTTATTGCTTTGTTTCCTTTGTGTTTGCTTTCTAAGTGCTCAGGGCCTCCACAGCCACCGTAGTGTTGTATGGGCGTGTTTTGTGTGGGCGTGGTTTGTAATGGGCGTGGTTTGGAGCGGCTCTGGCTTGGCTGCGGCTGCAGCTAGACCCTTCTCGTGTTGCCTGCAAATTGCCGCAAACCTGAAATTCCACGTCAATCTACAGTGCCGCATACTGACGAAAATCCCACTTTTCATGCAGTGTATTTTATGTTATGTTTGTGTTCGTCCAGCAGGTGGCGCCTGCCGGACACAGTTAACAGTTGATTTTTAGACTAACAGATGATTTTCAGTCCTTCACTTTCTTCCCAGGTTGCCAGTTTGGACTCAACACATCCTCCACACGGCTCTGGATCCAGACAGACGGACCAAACCTTCATCCAGTCTGCTTCAGTTTTCAGCGACAACGCTTAAAGACCTAAGGTACAGTAAACTGTCACTAACATGTGGCTGCACTAAACCAATTTATCGTTTATAAACTTTTAAACTCGTAACACCTCGGCGGGACGCGTTTGTTCAGACCGGAAGTGTTCTTGTGATAGTGAAGAAGACGTTAACGGTAAGCTAGCTGAAGCTTTTCACATTAAGTTAGCAGACATTATTTCAAAGATTTGAGCGGTGGAAACGAAATACAGAGTGTGACGTGTGGATAAATGTTACGTTTCATAAACGTGTCGTTAAATGTTGCATGTTTTCGGCGGTGACAAAGCATTCAAGTTAGCCATTTGGGAATGCTACATATGCTAGTAGCTAACGTTAGCTTCGCCGCTAGCTAACCGCTAACTCACTGACATTGACTGACGTTCATCTTGGCTGGCAGCTGTTAATTAGCGAATCTAAGAGACTGATTCTGGGCGAGTAGTAAGTTAACAGGTTATTTTATCAGCCATACATAGTTCGGTTGTTCTCTCAGTTAGCTAGTAAATCATTTGGTCTAACAATGTTAAAAAAAATACTGAAGGAATCAGTAACTTAATGCAGGAGCTTGGTGCCATTTTGGTGATAAAATGTCCTTTTCGCCTCACTGACAAAATCCAAAACTCAAAGACAATACATTTTTTAATTACTTGAGGCAGACAAAAATGAGCAATTTGTAAACAAGACATATTGGATGATACATTGATAAACAAGACTGCTACAGATTATTTTTCTGTCATTAACTAATCCATTAAATTGTTTAATCTTAAAATCAAATCTGTCATGTTTATTACTAAACATTTTTGATTATTTTCTTGATTAATTTATTAGTTATTTGGTCTACAAATATTTTGTCTTGTCTTAACTGTCACAGAGGACTAAAGAAAACAAATTATTCACAAGAAACTGGAATCTGAATATTCTGCCTTTTCTTCTCTTGAGAAAATAACTTAAACTGATTAATTGATCATAAAAAATAATAGCTGACAACTATCTAGTAATCATTGCAGCTCGAATATAAAAAAAAGGGTTTATAAGGGATCATGTAGATGTATTTGATGTCTTTTCTGCCATTGCCAGCTTCATGTAGTTCACATGTTTAAGTGAATTTAGGTATGCAGATAATTTTTATTGTTTATTGTTACGATTGTGGCATCGTCTCCATTATGATGCTTTATTGAAAGTTATCAGCTAAAGGTCAGTAAAATAAAAATGAAGAGAAAAATATGACAAACTTTAATAGGAAATTCTGGGGCAGTTGTAAAATTATTACAACTGACTTATTTGATTCAGTTAAATTTTTCCACAGATTGCTTGAAAAGCATGGAGGATAAAGATGCGTTCAAATACAGTCCAAGAGGAGGTGCTGCTAGTTTGCAGTCTCCATCTGACTTGCACCTTCACCATCCTCGTCACCTGACTGATGACGTACCTGATCAAAGCGGCGGGACTGAACTGAGGTAATGAAAGAAGTGGCGCTGTTGTATTTTAGTAAGAGTAACACTCGACAAGTCAAGGTGAGCTTTATTTTTACAGAACATTGGTTTTCACAACAAGCACATATATTTTTCAGCTGCAAAGGTTGTGTTTCATATTATTTGAAGTCAACAGAAAAAATAAATGTTTTAGGATGTTTTTTAATAACTGAGCACATATGTTAGGTCCTTAGGGATGCTGCCCTTGTATCTAGGGCAATAAAACCTCAAGGTATAGAAACGGTATTTGACCCAGATGATCCAAGAGGTCTGTCTGGCTAATAGTTTTCTAAGCAGGTCGCACATAAATGATGGAGCGTAGCCACCACTAAAACAACTCGTTTAAATGTATATTTGTCTGGACAAGAGATGGGACTTTTTTGTGGGTTACCACCTGTATCCACTTAATCATTTCCCTGTTTCACTACATGTGTTTTTTTTTCTTATTTCTTGGGGGTTCACCTTTATAGCTCAGGTTAACAGCCTCTTTTATTAAAACAGTTTCTGAGTCAAAGGCACTTTGGCTTCTGTTCTGTTGTGGCTGCTTGTGTTACTAAGGCTTCACATCGGGCAGGTGAGGAGTCTGCAGGCGAGTGTGTCCACTTAGAATTGGACACACACACACTGTAAGTTACTGAAGCTCATTAATGACTGCACCCATAGTAACAGGACACTGGACAACCCACGGGCTCATTTGGATGTACTTGGTTTTGATCTACTCTGAACCTTTGTTGCCTTAATCCTCCTCTTCTTTCCATTTTTTTTCTCTCTGTCCAGGTAAGAAATTGGCAATCAAAACTCTACTTTTAATTAAAGACCAAAATATCCCCCCAAAGTCTCTGAGAAGTTTTCAGCTGAATACCTGAAACTTAAATGAAGCAGTGGGATCTCATTTGTGAGTCCACAGGCTTATTCCTTTACGCTTCTACTTAAGCATGCAGGTAGAGAAATGGTTTATTAGGCACTGGTGAGCCTTGTAATGATGCTTTGCTCATGAATGTCACCCTTCGTTTTCAGACTCCTTCACTGCTCAACAATTCTCCTCTTGAAGGTTTTTGCAATGAGAGTAAAATGTAACCAAATGTGTTCAGATACTTAAATACTGTTCCTGTTACTGTTCATCTCCATCCATCCAGACGTTTTGAGGGATCATCAGCTCAATTTACAAGATTAAAGCTGGTCATTGTTTGTATCACTGTCGTAGAAATAATCTACCTGCTCCTGGAGACTATGACCAAATGAAAGAGGCTTTACTCCCCGAAGGAGGCGACGGACCCGGACTGAAGAGGACTCCCATCCAAAAACTCAACGACAACCTTGATTCTGCCGACGTCGTATTGGAAGACGAGGTAAATAAATGGAAATTTGTAATGTCTCACTTTACCACTGTTTACTGTAGCAAAGACCATATCTTAAATGTGTTTATTTCTTAGGCTTTCTCCTACTTATCTGATCATAAAGGATGAGATCATCTATATTGTCTGCTGTCATGACGAAGGTGTCCTTAACAGACAATCTGAAACAATGTGGGAATAAATGCCGCTATTAAGCCACATTGGAAAATCTGACGTCAAAGTGAAATCTCAACATCTGGAATGATTAACAAGCAGTACAGCAGTGTTTGATACCATCATCCAGCTAACTGAAGGCGTTCAAAACCATCTGTAGCCATCATGTTTATCACTTAAAAAGTATTCTTCACTAAATTAACACTTAAAATGTAGGTCAAAGGTTGTAATGAGGAGGAAACCACAGTCCTTTTTAAAAAGAAATGTGTTTTACCTTTAACCAGAATTTTTTGTTTTTGTCAGGATGAAGGATCAGGTGATGACACAACTGTCCTCTCTCTCCCCGGTATGTCACCTGTTGCAAGCATACATTCGGAAGAAGACCTCCTCCTTGACCAGACAGCAGGCTTTCTCCAAATAAAGAAAGAAACAAATCAGGACAAGAGCACAAAGACTGAAGGTGCAGTAGTCGTAGTCGAACATAGAATCATCACACATCTTCCAGCTAAGTCAGTAAACCATCTCTTCAGGTCTAGTGACCACGTGCCAGCACATATTTCTAATTTTGAAAACAAATCCAACAAACTTTTGTTCCTCTGGAGGTTAGAAGCATTTATGCTTTGGACTGAAGGGTCTTTGAAATGTATACAAAGTAATGGAAAGCTGCACACATTTACAGATACACATGTTTTATTTGATTGGCTTTAGGAAAAGTAGTAAAAATTATAAACAATACACAAATTTATGAGCAGACCAGGCTGAAGATTTAATTAAAAAGCTCTCCATGGAACAAAGAAACCAGTCTGGGAAATTACATGTGATGAAAATGTACATGTGTTTAAATCTTTGACAAGATGTACAGTTACAATTATAGTTTCTGTAATGAGATTTCCACCATGAACACGTGAGCAGTAAGTGTATGATGGTGTGCTTCATTCATAAAACACCAGGTCAGAAATGTTACGCTGCTGATCATGTTGGAGCAGAAGGCAAAGCAACAGATGGACAGCGACAATATCAGAAAATAAAAAATGCTTTGTCACTTCAGAATATTGCAGCACTACAAAGCACTTTCTGCTGTTGCATTACTGTCAGTTTACAGCACAAAAACCTTAAGAAGTGTCACAGAGCTTTAGGCAGTCGACTAACTGTTACACTGAGTTCAATAGCAGCTTATAAAAATGTTCAAGGCAAACACTACTTTGCTCTTGTAAATTTGAAAGGGTTTCTTGACAGCACTGACATGGTGACTCTCCCCTGATCATATAGCTGTCTCTGGATTTTGTTTTTATCTTTCTTGTAGTTTGGAAAACTGACTGGCACAAGAGTCACATGGCCATCATAAGTAGCGAGAAGTTCGACAGCCTCCTGAAGATGTGTCCTGATTTCTCTGGCTGTAAGAGCCACATGGCAGCATTTGTATTGATAAGAGGTAAGCACCAAGCCTCTGTATATAACCAGTTTATTTAGTCATTATTATTTATCATGTATACACTGCTATGTATTAGAGATGCACCGATCAGGATTTTTGGGGCCGATCACCGATCACCAAAAGCAGTATCTGCCGATCCCGATATTGCCGATCACCGATCACAGCGTCAAATCCATACATTTTTCTATATTGTTGTCTTGTGTAACTTTCATATATTTAATATGTAAGTTAAAGTTACATTAGAAAGTAGTTTTTGTTAAGTAGGGTTAGGGTGAGGTGGGTTTTGTGACACCACACTGAATATTAGTGTTATTGAATATTTCTCCCAATAGAAATTCCCCAAAATTATGGCAAAGCACATTTTTTCCAAACAAAAAATTGTAGAATAACCAGCAGGAGACCACTGATGTGTGGAGTGATTTTGGTGGCACTACACTCTGAATAAAGTTATTGAATGTTTTGTAGTTTCTCTTTTCGGTGTTGCACTTTGTAGACGGTCCCTGCGCCCTCGTCTCACAGCTGGCCGACCACACAGACCAGAGTTAATGTCCAGACGCTCGTTTTGATTAACATACAATTGTAGCTCGTTGTCTATCATAGTACGGTAGGAAAGAGCCGTCAGTTGTGTTTTAACAAGGTTGCACTTATGAGTTATTGATCCGGGAAGTTCGAATCTGTGAATATATTTCCAACTTTACCGGACTAAATCCTACCACATAAGTCAGTTACGTATCATCGTTACGCTGCGCTCGCTCGCTGTGCTGTAAGTTTCGTTCTTCTGTTTTGAGACGCTGCTGCTGTTTGAGAGGCTTTCACGTGAGATCATCGTGATGATGAGACTCCACCTGCGCGAACCGCAGACTCACTGAAGTTACTGTGAGTGACTACTGTGCACTCAGGTGGCTGTAATTAAAGGCAAGCTCGCTACGCTGACCGGGCCAGGGGCACAGAGGCCACTGTGGCGCGGGGCAACGGCGGCCATGAAATTCTCACCCTGCATGCAGTTAATGCACTGTCTTTATACTTAAACGTCATCTGATCGGCCTGACGTGATCTATTTTGAGAACTCCGATCAAAACCGATAGGGGCATTATCGGCCGATTGCGATCGGTTGCCGATCGATCGGTGCATCTCTACTATGTATATATGCCGATAAAGAATGAATAAATATGTGACATACAATGTAGCAATAACTAACTTTCATCTTATGTTGAAAATACTTTTGCAGGAATGTCTTGATGTATTGTAAATAAACTTTTATGTAAAGAAAGAAAAAAGATGTTTTGTCGGCCAGTTCCCTCCACAGGTTAGACATTTTTATGCTGTGGAGCTCTTATCTATCTTTTTTTAATTTAAAGAAGCCTGTCTGATAAATACCTGCAAGTCTTTTAGTCTCACGAGACAGTTTGGTATCAATGTCATTAAACTTTTGCCTTCCTCTAGACCTTTTACATTCCACCAAGGCTTTTAAAATGTATTGTTAAAGTAACCTGAAATTAAACAAACACAAACACCTCACTTGTTACTGTAGCTTACTTTTATAGTTGCATCCCCTTCACTCATCATCCTCCATCTCAGTCATATCTCTGTCTCTGTCTGTAGCAGTTGCTTTTATCTAAATGGGCAAAGTAAACAATGAATTGTTAAGAGAAAACTTTCCTTCTCCGTCAGAGGTGCTGGACACAGAGGGTCGCCCGTGTGAGCGGTACAAGGTGGTGGCGTTGGGCGCTGGACGCTCAAGCTGCAAGTCGTGGCTTTGTTACAACGGGATTATGGTCCATGACTGTCACGCCATCGTCATCGCCAGACGGTCTCTTCTTAGGTACAGACTGCTAATATACGAGATTATGTATATTTAGATGTAACTCTACTGATGTTTTTCTTCTTTGTTTCAATAATGGCTTCTTCACCAACTGCAGATATGAACAGAATAACACCACATGTTTTACTTACATTTGATTCCACAAGAGCAGAATACAGAATACCATTTTCCCTTCAAATAACCTTGTGAGAGTGAGAACGATTTACTTACCAGAATTGATTATCTTAGTAGCGTCACGTGAGATGATTTACAAAATGTGCATGAGGTCTGTGAGTTCCTTCAGTCATAGAAACAACCTGTTAAATTGAATAATTCCCAATGATTTATCGGTGACAGGGTGTCTGGGCCCAGACCACGACCATGGCCGACTTATTAGTGACCACAGTTTGCATTTTGGTCATTCTATGAAAAAGGGGACATGACTTCCTCACTCATCTCTCGTCAAATAGCCCAATGTTGCTAACTTTATACTAACCTTCTATTTCTAAGTTTTGAAATTAGCTTTTTTAACACAGCTGTTAATTCCAGCTTGTTGGAGCCATTATTGTGCACTAGACACTGAAACAGGAGCCTGTTCCTACTTATATCTGCACAAACTTTCATGCTAACCTTCGGGCTTCTTTCACCAGTGACTGGGGACGTCTTATGTTCTTATATAAGTGCTACTCAGTGGTATCTTTGTCTCTTCAGCCCTTTCAGTTGTCAGTCTGTTTAAAACCACTGTAGAGTGTTTTGTTGGCATTTGCATTTTTTCAACCCCTTCATACAAACTAAAATGTGAAGAGGACTTTCTAAAACCTAAAAGCACGAAAGGCCATTCATTAAATCAAATCAAGCTTCTGAAGTAGGCGACTCCAAACTTTCTGATATTGTTTTACATGAACTAATATATAAAAAAAAGCCAAACTTTTCATGAATAATCATTATGAAGTCATGACATTCCTTCTCATCAAATGTTCGAGCTGGCAGTCTGAATCAGCTCGCTGTTTCTCTCCCATCATTGATGGTGTTTCTGGTGCATTGAAAGTGCCGGTGTGGCTCAAAGTGAGAATGGTATTTTCTGGCTTGTGTTCAGGTTTCTGTACAAACAGCTTCTGCTGTTCTTTGATGCCGATCCAAAGGCCAAGGAGAACTGTATTTTTGAGAGCACTGCAGACAGCCACCAGCTTCAGCTCAAACCCAAGATCAGTCTGCATCTCTACACCAATCAGTGTCCTGAAGGAGCAGCTAAGAACTTCCACTTCAAGTACAGCCGTCTGTTATTCCAATCGTTCAAGTGTTTCAGTATTTGTCCTGTGTGCTCTGTTTAAAGCAGCAGTTTGCAGTGTGTAGGTGAAGTGCCGTGGGGTGATAGATTTGAAGGATTTCTTTTCAAAAGAGCAGATTTGACTTCAGAAGAATAGTGGAATCCTGCAAAGGTTGTTTTAAAAGACACTTACTATTATCCTGTCGATACGTTTATTTAAAACTGGTTATTGAATCTCTCTTTTTGAGTCAATTCCTAACTTACATGTTAGTATATACGGCTCACTTTTCTCTACAAGTGTGCGTCTTTGAGTTTTTTTCACATGAGTAAAAGACAATGTCATGTCCTGTTTAGGGGCCCTGCAAACAACACTACCACTATGAAGCTGCAGTATCACGCCAAGGGCCTGCTGGTCCCTGCAGCCTACCTGGACCTGAGCATCTTCGGTGCCAGAGTCTGCTGCATGTCTGGAAGTGACAAGCTGTGCCGCTGGACCGTCACTGGGGTTCAGGGTGCCTTACTGAGCCACTTCATCCAGCCACTCTACATCACCAGCATGGTGCTAGGTAAAGAGCCTCAAAGCAGTTTTTTTTAGAAGGTGCTCTTATTTGATTTCTTGCCAAGGGTTGTGTGAGAAGATTGACTCTCATGTCTGTTCGCGCGATATGAAGCTATAGCCGGCAGCTTCCTGCTCTCAGCCAGGAAACAGTCCGGCAGATAACTCCATGCCTCATTTTTATACTTTGGAGTTTTCTCATTGGAGTTACTGAGCTTAACAGGTGCTGGTAGGCAGATTTGTTGCCTTTGGTCAGAGACGGGCTCGCTGTTTCTCCCTGTTTACAGTCTTTATGCTAAGCAAATGTATATTTACCGTAAAGACATGAGATCAATTTTCTCATCCATCCATTAGCATGAAGGTCAGTAAATGTATTATAGTGGTGATTTCTTCACACAATAAAACCCGGTATTTTAGATCGAGGTGGTGTAATTTCCAATACATAAACAGAAAGCGAGAGGTTTTTAAAACTTGTCAAATTAAGCCGTTGAGCTGAAGTGATAATAACGTACTAGTTCTGTGTTTCTGAAGGTACTTGGAGATAATACTGACATTGTTGTGTTTATTTAGGGACCCAGAGGCTCTTTAATACCGAAATGTCTGATATCACCAACAAGCGACTGAGTGATCAACTGGCGGACTTTCTGCCGCCATCCTACAAAAAACACAACATCTTCTTTGTCTGTGGCGACTACGTGGGGCCCAGTGCGGCCTCACGACAGCACAACGATCTCAGCATCAACTGGTGCATCGGAGATAAGGATGTTGAAGTTCTGGACAGTAGCAACGGCTTCATCGTCGATGGGTAAGAAGCAGATACATTCTACAAGAAATCACTGTTGTTTGTATATTCAAAGACAAGTGAAGATGGTCACTGACTTGTGGGGCCAGTATGAGTCTTGTACTGACTAAAACTTACATAATTTACTCCTGAAGCCAGTTCCAGGTGAAGAGCAGAACTGATGGTGAGCCTGATGCAGTTTGCTTGTTTGACAGTCTCAGAGAGGCCTGCAGCTCCTGCCTTCCCTTGGTTTTGTAGCCGCAGACAACTGCTGATGTCCAGTAGCTAGAGTGTGACACAGACTGGAGGCTGTGTTGTCCTTGAGCAGAGATTACAGCCAAAAATAGATTTGAGATCCTGCATAGAGCCCGCAGTATAGCTGCCTCTGTCCTGCAGCCCTGAACTATTAGTTTTAGGCAACACCATGGTTTAAACATGTCAGGGTGAGCTCTGCAGCGTGTTCCAAACAATAAACTAAAAATAGTCAAAGAAGAATAGGCTCCTGAAAAACACCAGAATGCATTTAAGGGCAAGAATGCAGGACGTTGAGTGTGCAGGGAGGTGGAGAGGATTGAAAGAATGGCAAGAACAACAACTGAAAAAGAAATTCTAGTGTGAAAACAAAAGATCACATGAGGCTATTTTAATTTAGTGATGTAGAAGTTGAGTGCCAACTACTCCTAGAATCTTTTAGCTAGGATTTTCAGCTCCGAAGCAAGTAATTGTTTCCTAAAAACCCTGGCTCGCGCCCAAATTTCTTGAATTCTGCCAGGACGAATCCATTATATGTGCAATGTATCCGTGATAGAAAACAAACTGAAGTGGATGAACAATATCAGGGGCTGTAGGTCTGAAACAGACCTTAAAATGATTTTATATAAGTCAATCTGCACAGGCATCTGCTAATGTCAGCCTCCATCAATGCTGGCATACTTCACAACTCTCCCCAAATGTTGTCTTTAATGAAAACACTGGCTTCTCAACACTGGTCCATTTTCCAGGCGACCACTCCGGGGTTCCCCCAGGACTTTGCTCAGCAGCAGTGCTAAGTGCTGCCGGCAGGAAACCCTGCCCACTCTCACTCAGACCACACTCCAAACAGCATTTTGCTGGAAGAGCTCAGAAGAATTGGCTTGCCAAATATATTTTCATGTTTAGCACAGCTGAGCCCCTGAAGCAGTCTGCATCCTCCAAAATAGTGTTGAAGGTGAAAGTGCAGAAGTGATACACTTTACATCCACAGATCTGCAGTTAAGGTCTTCTGAGTGACATCATTCACCTCTCACTTCTGCTGATTAACTGGCCAGCTTCTCTGTGATACATTGGGGGAGTGTGTGACTTACACACTTTACAAAGCAAATCTACGTATCCAGTATATGAAAAACAAAAGGCCATTATTTCATTTAGCTGGTAACTTGCTTTATTTATTTATTTGTTTGTTTATTTAAAAGGGACAATGCACATCAATTAACATTTATTAGTTTACACTCAAAATGTAAATATGCCAGAGTTAGCAAAAAAGCTCATTTTCGTCTGTAGTCCCTTGGCAGGTCAACACATCACAAATAACCATAAAAGCTTTTTGGATAATGTCTGAATCTCTAGTAAGTCTGCAAAAGAAGGCAACACACGGATGTACAGTGAACAATATGTAATGTAAATAGTGTTGGACACAAAGCTTTGAAAAAAAATGTGCTCTGCAGATATTTGTTATGATATTTTTTTTTGTTTGTTTGTTTTTTTAGACCATTCAGGACACGAGTAATGTGTTTGTGAGAAATCTTGAGGTAGCTTATCTATGTGGTTTATCTGAAATGCCCTAATATGAATATTCGATAAATATATAGGAATCATAGGAATATTTGTTGTGGTGCACTTTTTTATTTCCCAGCTCTCCATCTGTGAGTGGACCTGGCTTCTCTAGCAGACTTTGTAAGAGAGCTCTCTACACTTACTTCCAACGAGTTGCACAGCTCGGCGAGCACAGCTACCTGCTGGAACTGCCCTCCTACCACAGTGTCAAGGTGTGTCACCTACAGAATGATAACATGAATATGCAAAAAACTGTAGATATGTAAAACTGTCTCAAATGTGATAAATTATGTCGTAAATGGTTTGTTTTATAGGTGGAGGCCTTCGCCTACCAGACAGTCAAAGATTATGTTAAAGAACAGTTCCTGAGCAACCACGCCGGTTTCTGGAGTTCAAAAAAGCTGGTGGACTGTTTCAGCATCTGAATGTGCTTCTAGTAACAAGCTGTGTAGAAGCTCATCCGAGTTCCTCTGGAGATGTTGTTTCTGTTGTTCTGTGCACTTCACTAATTACCCCTGAAAAGTAATCTGGGTTTTGTTTTATGCATAATGTTGTTGTTTTCAGTTTGTGTAGGTGTCTGAGAAAATAAAGGAGACCCTGCTGCCGTGCACCAGTGAAGTAGTCCAGTTGAATGAGTTGTGGGTGGAAAAACATTGGTAAAAGGCCCACATTGTTTTTACCCTGTAAAGTAGAACTGAGCAATTATCAGTTGTTCTGTTGTTTTGTAGCCAAAAGTTTGTTGTGATTAACAACAAAGTATTTTGTGTTGAACCAAAACAACAGTCGCGGGTACGTGAGGCGTCATGAACAGGTAATTATTCTGTTTCTAGTTTTGTGTTTCGTGTTGCTCACATGATTTTAAACTCTAATTATTCTGATCGTTCTTTCCGTGGCAACTCCAGTGAGTTCAGATTCAAAAGGTCAAATAATCAGCTGATGAGGTGCGAAGTTAAAAGTTTGATTCATTGATACAGGGATACTAAATTAGAGGTGATTACAGAACATCAGATTAAACTCTTGCATACTAGATTAGCACCTTCCTCTTGATGCCCTTGTATTAAACCTGGTGAATGATAAATCATATAATGGTGTATTTTCATAAATTTACCAGTACACAGTATTTTGTTGCACTTATGTATAGGACTGCAACGAACAACAAAAAGAAGGTTTTCCCAGTTACAGATGCATGAAATATATCGGGCCATTAATTAATCAACTCTTAATCAGTAATATTAAATTATAGCTGATAAATGTCGATGTAATAAGAAGCTAAGTTTCTTCTGTGGACTTGACAAACAGCATCTGCACACTTGATACAGAAGGTAGAGGAATGCACCTTCACACTTTGTTTGCAATTCACTAATAAATTCAAAACCTGAAATCCAAAAAAGCAAAATTATCAGTTATTATGGGATGAAAAAAAAGTGGCTTCTTTTGTCTAACAAACAGTCCAAAACCTAAAGACTTCTTACTTACTGTCATAAATGTCAAAGAAAAGCAGCACATTCTTACATTTAAGAAGTTGGAACCAGCAAATGTAAAAAATAACAAACGATTGATTAAATATAAAACTAAATGGCAACTGGAGCTTGTGCAAACCACCGCCTGTGACTGTTACCATATAAGTCAATACTTTTCTGCTAGTCTGTAAATAAAGATGAAAAGGGTTTGTGATATTTTATGGAGGTCGTAGCAGAAGTTCTGTGATGGTTTACGATAAATGTGCAGGTGTTCAGATGATCAAGGAACACTAGCAAAAATAATCCACATGAACACTTTTCTGTCAGACTTTTATAGGTAGAAGATTGTTTCAGTTAAGTCTCTACAATTCTACCAATCCGCCTCCGTCACACCAGTGGAATATGTAAAATCAATATGTTGAACCTTCACAACAGACGTGTGGGAACAAGCCAGCAGTCGGACTCAAAGACGTCACGGTGATCAATTCATGAGGAGATTACGAAGCGATTGAAGAATAATGACTCGGTTTAACCTGAAGCACAAATTGTCTGGCACAAATAGAGGTGAACACAGGGAGACTTGCATCATCCTAAATTCAAAATTGTATTATTTTTTCATACAAACTGTGTGGTACCACGGTTCATTGTCACCATGGCTCCACTCACCAGTTGCTTGGCAACCAACTCCTCCTTGGAACCGATGCAACTACTCATGTCCTCATAATTACAGGCTCTTTTACAATATTTAGCAAAAACAAAAAACAAAAGAATTGCATGATGAGATAATCTAATGAAGCTGGGATACAATGAGGCTTCACAGTTGATGTCAGCACCACGCTGCATAAATTACACATCTGTGGCTCGTATAGAAGTACATTACATGTTAAGGCTGCTGTTTCAGTTTGAAAGCTTTTCATTACGTTTTTGTGATTTCTATGTCTTCGTGTGTATGTAAAATGCAAATATGTGTTGAGTGTCATTCTTTTTTTATCTTTGTTCTTGCTGGTTAAGCAGGTGATTCCTCCAGCCAGGTGTTGGGTTCATCCCCCTGTGTGAAGACAGAGCTGCTGAACCTGAGATGCTCCTCTGGGCTCGAGGGAGAACCAAAGAATTCACAAAGAGACCTGCAAGATAATTAAACATCTGTCAACAATTTGGAGGTGTGAAAATCAGCTTCTCATATGTGGTTTGAGGATGTATGCCTGGGAGCTGGGGAGCGAGTTAAATTGAGCTGTCAGATGTTGAAGGAAACCTTTAAGAAACAACAATTATGTCCTTTGAGTTGCGTTTGAACCAACTTGATTACAAAGGCTTTCATGTAATTATTTAACGTCAATGCAGTCTCATTAATGTATGCAGTGACCTTCACTGTGATTCTGGCAGCCGAGGGACTGTGATGTCTGACTCAATCTGTGATCATCATTTCATACAAAAGGAGGCTGAATCTCAACAAGACGAATTACAACTTTTAATTGCGACCTTAAACATCTTACAATAGTTTAGGATTAAGGAATTCATTAAGAGTTTAATGTCAAAAGAAGATGGACATTTGTGGAATAAAAATGATCTCACTGAAATGTTTTTTTTAAATTACTCATTAGGGAGTATAATTGAAGATAAAACCTTGGCCATTTCTTTTGCAAAACATGTTTTTCAAACATGTTTCTATTAAATTTTTGTCATCATTGTCAACTTTTAATTTATATTACTTTAGTTTTTTATGATGGTTATAAATGTTGTCAGGATCTGAGCTGCGTTGGAATCACTATGCGTCGTCTCCTCACCCAGGTTTGGTCTCCTGCAGGTCGAGTCTCTCTGGCTGGAGTCGGAGGATGCTGACGTGCTGTCTGTGGAGCTCGACTTGACCGAGTGGACCGATGGTACTGATGCTCGTGGAGGAGTCGGTCTGGGTTTGGCCATGACTCCAACGGATGCAGAGTTGCTCCCCTCTGGATGACAACAACACACACAGGTGACATAAACCATCCCAGATTTGTTTTTCTTCTAACTGATAAAGTTAAGTCCGCTCTCAATATGTGTGGCTGTCGTACCAGAATATTCTTCAAGTCGGAAACGTCCGAAGCAGAGGTGAATCCTCCACTGTTTCCTGACATTTTCCTTCATCAGACAGTGGAAGAGGAAGATGAAAAGTCCTGGAATTGAAACAAAAGTGAGATACGGTCGTGAGCTTCGGAAGACAAAAATTGGTTCTTGGTTTGTCGCTCCTTCCTCTCTCAGCACATACTTTCTAATTTGCACTTGAGCAAGGCATTTCTCTGTCAGAACTAAAAAAAAGTGGAGGCTCTTTGTTGCGTCACTCTCAGATAAAAAAGAAAGTAATATAACAAAGGCAAGCCAAGGTAAAGGCAGTTGTGAAATAGTTGCATCACACAGCCTGCATTTGATTTTCTGCTTTTTTATCTGCAAGTTTTGCTGGTTTCCTTTGAACCGTGAACGTGAAGCGGGATGTTGAGGAAAAACACATTGTGGTTAGCAAACCTGCACTCAATAAATAAACACACAGCAACACACACAAAAGATCTCATGCACGGCAGAAAAAAGAGGTTCAGGACAAGAATGTGAAAACAGTGAGGCTTCCTGTAATGAATGTTTAAAGTCAGAGGAACTAAACTCTTAGATTTGAACCTGACCATGAGGAGAGGAGCTCGCTCTGTTCACTCCATGGACAAGTATCATTCATGACATTATGCAGAGAGAAGAGTAAAAAGGACTTAACAACAATGAGCATCGTCTGCTGTTAAAATCTGACAAACACGAGAAATTGGATCATATTACAAAAGAGAGAACTAAAAGGTTTGACATTAAGTTAGATTCTAAAATCTGTGCATTACTTTCACGGGAGGTAGTGAAGGGGGAGTGTAACAGTCATGGGGATGGACAAGAAAATAAAATATCAGCCTGTGGTAGAGGATGTGCTGCCTGACTGCAACCTTCATAAAAACCCAGAGAGCGCTTCATTGCATCAGTTTCCAGTCCAGAGTACTGCAACACTCAGTAAATCTGGTCAGCCATGATTGTGACAACAGAAAAGTCAGTTTGTTCTTCACTTCAGTGCATTTTCACACTTTTTTCCTGCCGATCCTGTTCGTCTTTAGTTTATTTACAATAGGTCTATATCACTCGTAGGTGATATATTTATCTAACCTTGCAGGCTGTTGAGTGCAGAGAAAAGGTAAAGCAGAACTATTCTGGCTGGTCCCCAGGTAAAGAAGCCAACAGTCCATGTTAGTCCCAGTAACAAGGTGAGACTCGCAACTCCTTTCAGTTCATGCAATAGTCCACTGCGGGTTCCAGCCGGGCTGTTAACTCGCATGTGGCGAATCTGGATCAGAACCACCACAAAAACCTGCAGTAAAATGTGAGAGAAGAAGACGTAGAGTTGTGAAAATACAGGAAAGCAGTAATACAATTATAGATAAATATATAAGTGGCCTCAAATGAGAGATTTGGTAGAGAACAGGTTATATATGATAAATTGAGTCATGCCAGGTTACACAAAAAGAAGTGCTTTGATAAGTCCTGTACAGATTCTCTCTAAAACTAAAAATGTAATGAGGAGAATACTGTGATACAGTAACCAGGAAGAAATGGACAATAGTCAGTGTTTGTGTTGTTTGTATGTATGTACAAATATTTACCCCAATGTTGAAGAGAAAGACGAGCACAGCGTAGGCAACCACGGACACGTAGAATGTCACGTTGTCCTGGAGCCAACAGCTGACGGATGTAGAAGGGAATAAAGAAAAGAGGGTGAGTCAGGGGAGGAGAGAGAGGCTCAGAGAAAAATGGAGGAAGAGAGGGGAAATAACAGCAGCCACTCTTGTCGTCCCAGCGTAAAGGATTTCTGTGCCACAATGTAAAAGTTTGACCACTCGGCCCGGGAAGTTATTCTGGGCTGAGAAGACCAGAACCCTAAATGCTTTGAGACTGAGCCATAACTTAACTTTAAATGGTCACCCGGACATAAAAACTGAATGTAAAGAACCGTATAACAGCAGCCGACAGAAAGAAGTTGTCACATTTAAACCACCTGTGTTTCAACCGTGCATCAGTAGATGGAAAATAGAAACTCACAAGTTGTCGGAGTTGTCCAGCGACTCTGTGTAGAGGTGACTGCCGTAGGCCTCTCTGTTTACGATAAGCACCAGGATGCAGATCACCAGAGGAATCCCTGAAGCCACAATTTGAAATACTTTCAACTGTGTCAAAGCCTCGAAAATAAGTGTTGGAGTGTGACATTGTTTGAGCCTGAAGGTCAGTCATTCGAACACACGACTCACCCCAGCCCAGAGCACAGAACTTGAGGATGTAAGAGGGCACGTAGACGTTGAAGACTTTGACAAGTGCGAAATACATGTTAACGGCCTCCAGTCCCATCCAGGTGAATGACGCCAAGAGGAAGTAGTGCAGGGTGGACGCTACAGCCACGCAGAGACCGTACAGACCCCAGGACGACAGCCAGGAGTTGACCAGAAACACCAGGTTCAAGCACAGCAGCGCCAGGGAGAGGTTGATGAGGATCTGAGAGGGGTAGTCTCGACGAAGCTTTCTGAGACGGAGATGAAACAAAAGGTAAGATAAACGCAACACAAACACACACAAAACTACAGTCTAAAATGAAATGGAATCACTAAACGGAAAACAAAGATATTACAAAACAAGAACCAGGAAAAACCATGTGGTCATATCTTCCTGTTTCAGTGTGGAGCCAATGGTTTGAAACCAAAAGAAAAAGTGTTCAAATGTGTCTTCCCTGGTGTTGTCATTGTCTGCCAACATCTTACCAGCCTGCATGTAAACACAGTCGGTGTGTGACAAGTAGAAAACATTTATAAAGTAACAACTCGGTGGTGAGTCTCACTCGAAAGCTGTGTAAGTGAGAACAGTGATTCCCAAGAACAATGAGGAAACTCCACAACCAACATAGGTGATGATGGTCAGGATCTGCTCATTAGCCGGGTCCACCTGAGTCCTGGAAACATCCTAGACACACACACACAGACACACACACAAACACAAACACTTGTTAGTGAGTGTCTGTGCAGTGATAACAATAACAACTGCTCCTGCAACCAAGTACGAACTAGCACGAGGAGCTCTTTCTACTCCCTCGGTGAAACACTCACATTAGCAGCTCCATCTTGCAACAATGTGTGTAAATTAGTGTCAGAATCAAGGCAAGCGAGAACGTGCACAAAGTCACATCTTCACAAAGAAACTCACAGTCCAGCAGCATTCAACAACTTCAACAAATCATCCTCAGGCTTGTTTAGAAAACCGAGAGAGACGGCGAAGCTCTCATTTTTCATGTCATGTTAAAGTCTGCTCCCATATGGCCAATAAAAAAGTGATTAATACATGTGAATGTAAAACCACAAATTGTTACACAGAGCCCCTTTAAATGTAACAATAGCTGGCACATATTTAATCACATTTTATGGATTCAGTTCAGTGCAGATTTGTAGTATGATGGGGCTTGCACAACCCTCTCATATAATTATGTATTACACAAACTGTATGTGATTATTTTAAAGCTAAACACTCGAGGTTGTGCTTTGTTTAAATGTGTCTTTGCTCTCCAAAGTACAAAAAGCACAACCCTCAATTATTTTTGCTGGTCACAAATGATAGAATTTTTGTCAGCTTTCCTCGACAGTGGCTCATTTTTATCCATCATGCTTTGAGCGCCCTCTGCTGGTAAAATCTGAGTTGACCCACCATCACTACCACCGTTCACACTGCTGCCAACGCTTTTACCAAAACCTCCTTTTTGCAACTATTTGAGCAAACGGTGAAACAAAAAATACAAACCAGCAGAACTCCAAAGTGTGTGAGGTGATCACACAGGCACGTTGTGTAGTCAGAGCTGCTGTTGTATTTTCTGCAGCCATAATCATCCCAGCCGCCATGTCCATCTGCATGTTGACAGACATTAAGCACCACCCAGTTCATACAGCGTTTATAAAATAACTGGATCAGATCAGTGATTAGTCGGATCAGGACTTACTGTTTTTATTGAAGTTCCAGTAAACACACTGGACGTCCTTGTAAAGCTTTAACAGAGAAGATGTTTTGTTGATCAGAGGTCATTCTTTATTATTGGCATGGTCAGCCATATTTTTAAAGGACAGTCATCCTACTTTATTGGGGATAATGTGGTGGAGTGTGACTGTGACGTCCTCCTCCAGGTCTCTGATCGGAGCGCTGGCGTTGGTCACGCTTGCTGACACCACAAAGGTGTTGAGGGTCTGCCCGTTTTCGCTGCTCTGGAAATAATAACAACATATATGTGCAAGTATAAATAATAAACTGATGCTTCAAGAATTGTCTTGAATATTCTGATTGAACTGAATTGTTTTCTTGTCTCTTTAAGAGACAGTATTACCCTGAAGAGCATCGGGATGCCGAAGAACTGAAACACAACCCTCGGTGGGTTCTGGTTCCAGCTGTTCTGTGGGAAGCTGTGCTGCAGGACAGATGGCAGCGAGATAAAAGCCACTGTGCTGTTGAAGGGATACCTGTTGATGAAAATCTGCAACATAAAGAGACATTTGTTCACTCTTTGTTCAGCCAAGACTCAACAGAAGCACTCTAAAAGAGTATCGAGTCAATAAACTTGTAGAAAATATAAACTATAGGTACCACTGATCATGCTTTGTGGCCAAACATTGTTTAAACTCACACAAGTTTATATTAAATTCAAGTGTTAACTACTGGAAATCTGTCTGAAACAAGGACATCCAGAATATTCCTGAGATGCAGATTATAAATGTGTGGCTGACTGACTGACGGTGTTGAGTTTTCATACTTTACAGCTATTTTACGGGACAAAAAAAGGAACAACTTGATGTTATTGAATGTATTATTACTCAGTTGTTTAACCAGGCAGACGATGCACAGATTGGAGACTTGTGTTGGTTGTTGTTGCGCTGCTCACCTCTGGCTTTTTGCCGGCGCGGTCGGACGACACTCCGAATGTCAAACTGTCAAACTCTTCGGGATCGACGTCCACCACTGAGATGGCGATGGCTGGAGCAACCAGGGTGGAGCGGCCCTCGTAGCCCACCATCCTCTCTCCCACTGCCTCGGTGATGTTTAGGATGCTGGAGAGGAAGACGGAGTGTGAACTGACGTAACACAGAGAGGCTCCTTCATTTGGATCTTTAGTTTTAGTTTTCCGTCCTCACGTGTTTGTAAAAGGCAACAGGTCGCTGTCAGACTCCAGTATGTCGGAGAGGATGTTGATGAGACCTTGACCCAGGTGTGGTGTGACCACGCTGAGGCTGATGATGTCCTTCAGCTTGTTGAGCACCGTCACCAGCTCTTGGTAGCTGAGGGTGGAGTGGTCTCTGAGTAAACTTTCAATCATCGCCAACACGTCCAGTGCATTCTCTGGAGATGAGAAGGGTACAACTCTGTAACGGATCCTTCAGGGAATAAATCCTGAGCTTCTGGTCTGCAAATCAGAAATCTGCATCGTCAAGCAGAGAGTTTCAGTTGATTGATGACCAACAGCCTCTGTTTAATTTAAAATGGAAAGCTTAATTCATGATAGTTAATCTAAACCATCCTCTCAGAAGAATTTGACTGAACTGTTGTACATTTTATCTCCATAGATTGTTCTGAAGTCGCTGAATTTTGGAAATATTGTCCAAAGAGACATTGCTGTTGAGTTTTTCTAACATATTTCTTGGAGCTTTTAGCAATTGTTACACTATTGAGTCTTGATTTGATTTGAAGATCAACTCATCACTGGTTTCATGCCCTGACATTGACATTTTTTTAATTCTTCTGTTTTAAGTGGGCTTCTTCATATCAAGTGAGATATAACCATCATATTTTCTCATTTCAAACACACAAAGGCCATATGTGTCATCTTTTGATAATTAATCTGAAAATGTAAAAACAATATTTCATTAGGCAGTTGAGATCAAACTGATCAGTACTGTCACTACATGGCAGAATAGCACTTTACAATAGAAACTTGTCATCTGCAAAAAAAAATAAGCACGGTTAGTTGTTTTTGTCTTTCTCCGATTTTTTAGAAGAAGTCATGACACCAGTGTGAAGTACAAGTGCATTTATGTCATAAGCTGACAAGTACAACATGAGACAGATGAAGTTAGAAGTGTGTAACGTACCGGTGGTGACTTCGACTTTTTCCAGATCCGCGATGGTTTCCACCACAAGAGAACAGTCGTCCATGTCGGCGAGCAGCCACTTGGTACTGAGACACAGTTTACTGGTGTGGAGACGGAGAGGAGTTAAAAAACACAAAATCTTTACTTAATGTTTTAATCGTCATCTTTTTATTCTTGATCTAAACATTTGTATTCCATATTTTTCCATTATTCTAGTAGAGACTGCCTCCTTTAAAACCAGATCTTGGACAGCTGGAAGGTTGTTGATCTATTAACTCCTCTCATTAGTGACATGACCGTCTGATTAATGGATTTACAGCTCAGCCTTCTCATGCTCAGAAGCAGCCATCAATAAGTGTCGCCACACTGAGTCAACACTCAGAGTCCTGAACACAGTGACACAGCCGTGTAAATATACCAACGGATGTAATCAATAACCAGATAGGCATTTATGTAATAATGTGTCATATTCAAGTTAACAACCAGCTGAATACATGAACTCTTTTCTCAGCGTGGCTGCATGATGATCAGTGACGGCAGCACCGACAAGATACAAGCAACAAACTTTGTTATGAACTCAGAGTTTTTTGGGTTTTTGCTTTTCTCAATTTAAAATGATTTCATTACATCTCTCTCCTCCCTGAGATGATTAAATCAGATAATCACATCCAGCAACGTGACAAATAGAAATGGATCCATTCAACATAGAGATAAAACAAGTTATTTTACTTTTACTTGGTAAAATATCAGAAACTATAAACATTTAATCTCTGGAATGTTATTTTATCATGCAGTCATTAAATACGTGTCACAAAATGATGGCAAATGCTTCGTTTGATCAAGCAACAGTCCAAGAATTAAACATATTTAATTTGTTTTGATTATACTTGAATAGTTCAAACTAAACAAAATAGTTCCACTAACACTCACTGTCATAGTTTTGACCACTGGGAGTTTGTCATTAAACTGGACCAGGTTAAATGTATTTTATTAGTTTTTCTCCCACATATCAAAGACTTCACAGTGTGAAATGAATGAACTGTCTGACCAGTGCCGGGTGGCGGACCGGTTTGGGTTTTTTGGACACGGATGAGTTGCATTTTGTCCTCCTGGGCTGGCGGGCCACTCAAACAAGCCTTTCCTCGTCTGGTGGGTTTCTGCATCGCAGTTAACGATCACTGAGAAGCACAAAGTTATTTCAACGTATTATCTAGTCCAGAATTTAATATCAATTATCAAGAGTAATATGAATCCAGTGATCAGATTTCATTCTTTGTAATCTTTCACTGAACCCGACTCACGTATGCGGCTTATCTGTACGTCCTCGGCTTCTATAGAGACGGATCCGTTAACAGGCGTCAGCAGCAGGTTTCTTATCTGCTCCTCCATTTCCTGTGTGTCTGACAGCGACATCATGACCTGTACCTGGAAAACGCAGCGCTCTCTGCAGACCGTAAAAAGATTTAATTATGGGCTGCAAAAAGCTCCTGACTGAGTTAATCTTATTATTACCTCTCAGGCAGTAAACGTTTTCCAAAACAGAAATATGTGATGAAAGCAGTGTGCAAGTGAATATGTCCAATATATTGGTACTGCGTCATTATTTGTCTTATTGTGCATCATTTTAATTTGCTCTTGATTTAGGGTGAACAAGTGTAGAGCCATACCTTGAAGTTCTGTATAGGATCACCTGGAAAATAAATAAATAAATAGAGCAGGAGGAAAAACTGTGTGTCACTTTGAGACAGACCACACAATTTAAATTTGCATTTCTATTGAACTATTTCCTGCCTGAGTGCAACCAGATGTAAAGTCTATTAATCCAGTGAAATGTTCTGTATGCATCCTACCACACTGTACATTTATTCCATTATGTGTGTATTTTGAGGGAAGTATTCAGTTCAGTTGATCCGCTGACAACATGAAAATCATTTTAATATCTTAAGATGTCAGTGGAAAGAAGGTTTTTCCACCTTTCCCCAGAATAAAAGTCTTGATTGTAGCAGCAAAAAGAAATGGAGATATTAAAGGAATAGTTTGACATTATAGTAAATAATCTTATTTGAAAGTTGGATGAGCAGATTGTTATCACTTAGCACAAACTGAGCTTGGAGAAGAGTTTGATGAGCCGTTACGTACTTCTTCAGCGGTGGAGCGATCTGACCGCAGGACACGATGATGTCTGTAAGTGAGATCAGTCACTAATTCAAATTGTTCACATTTAAATCACATCGTGTGATATTTGTAGAAATAGATGGTGAGTTGTGGATGTGGCCGCTGGCTCACATGCAGCACCTGTGAGCTTTGGGGAGCAGCTGGAGGTCAATCACCTTCATCATGTTATCTGGTAGACTGGAGTTGAGCTGCAGAGAGTCAGAGGCCCCATTTCAGACTAGTGAAGGTACATTTGTTTTGCATTCCTAAAATTAAAAGAGCTTTGATATTCTGTCAGACATACCCAGGAGGAGAGAGTTTGTTCTGCATCACAGTCTCCTGTTAAGGAAACATTCAGCCTGACCTCAAAATACAGAGCTGCAGACGAGATCAACATAAACAATTAGTCACTTTCCAAAAGTAATGATGAAAATCCACACGTGGTTAACTGACCAGAGATGTTTGCAGGCGTCGTGGCTGCGCTGGTGGAGGGACTGGTGGAGGAGGAGGTGGAGGTGGAGGTGTAGAGGGGGGTGGTGGAGGGACTGGTGGAGGAGGAGGTGGAGGTGGAGGTGTAGAGGGTGGTGGTGGAGGGACTGGTGGAGGAGGAGGTGGAGGTGTAGAGGGTGGTGGTGGAGGGACTGGTGGAGGAGGAGGTGGAGGTGTAGAGGGTGGTGGTGGAGGGACTGGTGGAGGAGGAGGTGGAGGTGTAGAGGGGGGTGGTGGAGGGACTGGTGGAGGAGGAGGTGGAGGTGTAGAGGGTGGTGGTGGTAACAAATGTTGTGGTTTTAAACGTGGTAGTTGTGACCGGAGAGGGACTCGTCACCACGACACCAGGACCTGCAGGACTGATGGTGGCAGCATCGAAACGTTCTAGAAACGGAGAAAAGATGATTGTGAGGCAGAATTAGTTTTATCACAATCACCAGGGTTCGTACGGGTGCTTGAAATCCTTGAAAGTACTTGAATTTCAATGTTGTGTTTTCAGCGTCTGAAAAGTGCTTGGATTTTAGTTTAAGTGCTTGAAAGTGCTTGACATTATAACTGTCTTTCACAAAATTGGGATCAGACTGGATAATTAATTTCTGAAGTTTTTGCTATTATGAAACATAATTTTAGATGTTTACAGCATAATACAATGTTCATAATTGTGATAAAAAGTGAAGTAAAAATAATGAGTGTATATATTCCTGTAGATGCGTATTTTACCCCAGCAATAAGGTGCTAGAAAATCTTAAAAATGACTCTTAAAAGTGCTTGAAAAGTGCTTGAATTTGACCTTGAAATATGTGTACGAACCCTGAATCCCAGACACACGTCAGCAGGTCACAGCTGTTTCTTACCCACAGCTGTAGTTTGAATGCTCTCTGGATCAGCCAGCAGCTGAAGAACACCACTCGGGTGGTTGTAGGCGTTGCTCAGGTTGGCTTGCATCTCGTGTTGCACGGTGGCCACGTCTGTGCAGGGGATGACGGTTACATGAACCAGGCAGTCGAACCTACAGGGAAGATGTTGTGTTGTGTTGTAAGTAAGGTCTGTTTGTTATGGCCTTAATATGGACTTCAGGGTGGAGCGATTCATTTTAAGGTATTTATTTTGAGTTGAAGTACTCAACAGGAAAGTGCTACTTGAGATTTACGTATCGAGTACAAAGACAATGTTACCTGTCGTTAGAGGGAATCCACCGCACCTGAAGAATAAAATGCACACAGGAGATTTTAAAGTTGCACTACAGATAGATTTCAGTCAGAGATTGTCCAAGTTTATACCAACGTCAGTGTTTGAGTTGACGGTTTCCTACCACCACATATCGACACCGTTCACCTCTGCAGCTCTGCAGGAAGCTGATATGTTTCTTACCTGTCCGTCTTCATGCAACGATTTCACGAGGCTTCCTTCTGTAGTTGATCTGCGTAAGAGATCAGAGAGTCTTAATGTGCCTCCTCCTCTCTGTCACCGAATGAGGTTTAATAAGTCTGACACACAGTTATATTTCACAGAGTTTGTTTGAGTCGTGCTGGTGTTGTGAACTTGAATCTTCTCCTACCTGGACACTTCGAACACAGACACTCTGTGTAAATAGAAGCTCTTTGGCAGAACCTTTCTGAGCTACAGGAACAAACAGCAGTTAAAAGATTTTCTCATTACAACATCGTCAGAACTGGACCACTTTTAACTCTCTGTGTTCTGTTTCTGCATGTGTGTTTGTTTTACCCAGTGGTGTGCGATCTCTCTGGCTGTGTAGACATCGGTGTTCCCGTCGAGACGGATGATGACAAACATCAGTTTCACTTCGTAAATGGACCATTCTGTATATAGAAATAGAAACGTACTGTAAACCAGTTCATTTTCTACAGTTATTCCTAAATGTATTTCAAGTTCTTGTTAAACCGATTTCTTAGTTTTATTCCAGATTATCTTTCCTTGTGATAAACACATGCATAATGGTTTAATGCAGCATAGAAAATGTAAAATATGATGATGATGGAAGCCTCGAATTCATCGCTGAGCCAAAACTGAGTCTGTCAAACCAGAACTTGGGCTTAATTTGACAAGCAGAACCTGTGAACTGATTCTGGTACTGAAACAATAATGTCGGTATCAACTGACAACGTTTACTGTCATTGTGATATAATTACTTCCCCTCACTTACTGAGGTGTACGTGACTGTAATAATCTCTTAAAGACAATAATTGATCTTTTTGACAATTAATACACTTTGAAAAGTTATTCTGAAATCAGGATCAGTAATTAAAACATTGTTTGTTAAAAAGATTAATTCATATAACAATGTTTAAAACTCTGACGGCAGTTTTGCCGAAAGAAAACAACCTATGACAGCTGTGTGATTAATGCTTCTGATCTTACTGTTATTGATCACAGAATGTCTATATTTACTTAACTCACAAATAGACAGGCGGTCAATATTTAATCAGCGCTGTGGACATGCAATAAACCTGAGGCAGCTGCAAACGTAGGAACAAGCTGTAAAACGCTTGGTGCAACTGAGGAAACCGTTTACTGCATTAACCACTTAAGGAACACCGTTCCTACATAGGAACACCCTTCACTAAACGAACACCCTTCGTAAAAACGAATTTTTTGCTAATAGTTTTAAGCATCAGATCTTAACAGTATATACTCACTGTTGGAAAGCTGAGACTGTCGTGATTATTTTAAGCCCCAAAAAGTTGTTTCCAGACCCTGTAATAGCCTTCTAAACTCACCATGACAACATTAGAAAGAGTCCTCTACCGCAAGAAGCAAGAATGCCTACACACCTTCGGAGTGTTCCCTTTTTCCACAGCTACAACGTCATGCCACAATTTTTTTTTCATAGTTCGCCAAGAGTCCATAGAATGGGAATATCCATGTCATTTTACCCAAACCTAGCTACAAGTGTTGAACCAGCAAGAAACCCCAGAGTCTTAGCTTTCATTTGAGACCAAGATTATGTTTCTAGGTAAAGGGGTTCTCAAGTTATAAGCCTTTGAATCTCAATAGGCGCTCTTGGAAAAAAATGACCCAAGCAAAACACATTTTTTTAGTCTTTTGACTTCAAATTTTGAGTGTAGCAAGCTGAGACCTGTGGCTATGGCCTGATTGTGTCTGCTGTGTCCATAGACATACCTGAGCCCTTATATCTTAGTCAGTTTATTGACATTTGAATTGGACGGAAACCAAAACCTGTGTTCCAACCTCTGTAACTCTGTGTCAGTATGTCATAGAATCACACTTAAAACTTGAGGGTGTTACCTTTCCAGTGGTACCAGGCACATCCCTGAGTCTCAAACTATGTGGGAGCTGTCATGCTTTTAATTTCGGTATGTCGTTTTGGAAAAAGAACCTTAAAACGGGGGCGTTCATTAAGTGGTTAAAGTGAATCATTGACTGTTGTGTGAATAAATATTCAGCTGGTCGATGCTTTCAGAATTTAAAGGTGCTGATGTAGATACTGTTGAACAAATCATTTTGATTTAGTGGAAACAGAGACTGGGGGATATCAAAAAACTCGGCCGACATTATTTTTAGTCTAGACTGTTGTATCCTCCTTGCATTAATAAATAAGATGGAGGAGGGAAAACAACACTTTTGCACTTGGAAATAAATCGAAATATTCTGTTCACGAGGCTTCTCGATACTCCGATCGACATACATCCTCCCTGTGGTGCTGCCATCAGACAGCTGCTACTTCAGGGAGTCTGGGATGGATTTGCTCCAAGTTGACAAAAAGGAATTGTGACCTTTTACTGTTTTCTGGTCAAGGGTAAGTAAGTAGATATGATAACATCACTGTTAAAGGGATATTCCGGTGTAAGTTTAATCCATGGTCTAAATCACCATGAAACTGTGTTAGACTCCCTCTCGAGAGATCAAGTTAGCAGACCGCTAATTTACGGAGTTTTATCAACCTCAGAAACGACCGCACAACAACAATACACTGCAGTAAATGGATCCAAATATAAACCGCCACCAAAAAGCCACAAATAATGCTCAGAACAGCACCAAACTTCAGCAACAGTACAAATAGGGTCTCAGCACATAGTCCGGGGCATCTAACCTCCGCTAGCTTAGCTGGATTTCTATTGTGAAGCTAAAAACAGATTTGAACTCTCCTCCATCAGCTTCTGGGTCGGGGAAGTCCCGACGCAACGATTACCGAGTGCAGTTAGAAATGCTCAATTCCGTTCTTTTCCCTGTCCGCTCTCGATAATAACTGTTATAAACTGGCAGGTAAGACACATATGAACTTTGATTGCTTTTCCATGGAGTCATAATCATACATTTTCATCCATGAGCCGCGGAACTCTACTGCACTCGGTAATCGACTCGTCGGGACTTCCCGTCAACAGGAAGCTGCTGCAGAAGAGTGGTAAATTTAGTCAGCTTTTCAGTAGAAATCCAGCTAAGCTAGCGGAGGTTAGATGCCCCGGACTATGTGCTGAGACCCTATTTGTACTGTTGCTGAAGTTTGGTGCTGCTCTGAGCATTATTTGTGGCTTTTTGGTGGCGGTTTATATTTGGATCCATTTACTGCAGTGTATTGTTGTCGTGCGGTCGTTTCTGAGGTTGATAAAACTCCGTAAATTAGCGGTCTGCTAACTTGATCTCTCGAGAGGGAGTCTAACACAGTATTAAGGCGTGTTAGACCATGGATTAAACTTACACCGGAATATCCCTTTAAGCTGCCTTTTAAAACCAGCGGAAGATAATTAATCGTCTCATATCATGATAACGACATCATATCGATGTATTCGCCCTCAGTTGAAGTAAAGGACACGTGTTTGGCTCACCACACTGCAGGCTGGGATCAGTTACTGGAGCGCGGCTCCGAGTGTCCCAGTCGTCTGTGCCCCACCTCACCAGGTCGCCCTCTGTACAGTCCAGTGATGTCACTTCCTGTTCGCTGCGTTCTCGGCCCCACAGCCGAAACAGAGACACTTTGCCCAACAGACTGGTATATGAAAGGACGTGGATGTTCCCGTTAACCAGGATGTGAGACGCACCCAGAGTGAGCGTTCCGTTGGGGGCCAGTTTGAAACCCAAGAGGGAAACGGAGGGATGTAAACCTACAGTGTGAGCCGGAGAGGAAGAAGTGAGAGCCTAAACCAACGGTACAATGATCAAAGTTTCAACCTGAGACACCTGAAAACTTAGCTGATGGAACCCTGTATCACCCTCCAGAGTTCAGAACCTTGTAACCCAGTTGTCAGACCCACCTGCCATGAGGTCCATTGGTTTACCATTGATGTATAGGGCGGGTCTGTCTTTAGTGTGTGTCCAGGTCAGGCACAGCGAGTACCACTGTGACATATTAGGTCTGATCTGATTGGTGGTCCACTCCGTCCCAAACAGCCAGACCACCAGACGATCCCACTTTCCCCCGACACCCAGCTCGGTGTACTGGGCTGCAGGGTGACGGTACATGAAGGCGGTCCATGTTGAAGAAGCTGCAACCTAGATATGGTTGAAATATGACACAAGATTCCTTCAATTTGAGCATTATTCTTATATATATATATATATTACTTGGATTACAGGATGTTTTTTATCAGTACCCCCTCAAGCTTCAGGCTGAAGCAGACGGTGAGCTCCTGCAGGGCGGGGATGGAGACCTGAGGCTTCAGTCTCCAGTGGCTCCCCTTGAATGTGAAGTCAGCCACCTTCCCCCAAAGACTGACTCCAGAGACTGACAGAGACAGACCGTGAACAGCAAATCATCAACATACAGAGTGTAGAAGTTAAACTGTTCAGCCCTGAGAAGAGAGTGACGGCTGGATAGTTTCTCTCAAGCTGCTTTGTGTCTGTTTTCAAAAACGTTTTAGACCATTTAGTGTGTAAAATGTCAGAAAATAGTAAAAATGCCTGACACAGTTTTGAACTGCAGGTCAGTAACGTCTTCTAGTTGTTTTGTTTTGTCCATACAAACTGTATGAACCTTATAATAGATATTTGATTTATTTCTAAACAGATAAACAGGATCATCTGCTTGATAAATGAGGTTGATTTACCTTCAAAATGCGACAACATTTTCTGTGGATGGATAAAACTCTCCATGTCATGATTGCAACAATTAACGTAAATTCAACTACGACCTTTTATCCTGTCATCAAAACTTTGTCACCGTAACTTGACTTTCTTTTTTCTTCAGGAGTTTCAGCAATCAAAGCTGTGTGCAAAAAGTCAAACCACAGGTTACTTTCTCACTTGTTTCTCACCGTGAAGATGCTGTTTGTGCTACACAAACAATCTTTTACAGTTTTAATTTGCTCCCACAATTTAATTACATAAAAAAAAACTGCCTGAAACATCTCAACATGCATCAGTGTTTTTGAAATGCTGCTGTATCCGCCTAAAAACAGTTGTCGTCATCAGTGTTTTATCAATTTATTATTTGTTTGGTCTTTTTTCATTTGTGCTTTTTACCATTTTGCAGAGAAAATAAGAATTCCAGTCTGTTAAAGATTAAAATGTGGTGAGAAACAACAGACGGCTGCTCTTTAGATTCACAAACAACTCTGCGTCTCACATCTGTTGACTTTTCATCCAGATATCACAGAGTACACACAGTTTAATCACTTCACTGTACGTTGTGTTTGTTTTAGATGTTCTTGACTTGTTCATTATCAACACAGTGACTAGATTCTGTCTGGAAGAGTTGGTTGTCTTGTTTTATTCTTGTATATAACTATGAATTATTATAAGATGTTTTATTAATATTTAAGTATAGTTTATATTCTATGAAACTATAAAACATTTTTTCCTACCTCGCTCCGTCGTGGAGGCAGCGCTGCTCAGCAGAGACAAACTGATAAACACATTCAGGATGTGACCAAGAAAAATCATCTCAGATCTGAAACCAGAAGTTTATTTTCTTCTTTTTTTAAGTTAGAGGAACTTTTCTGTATATTAACTGAGTAAAACAACTGAAAAAAGCAATATTGTCATTCCATTAAATTCTTTTTATTCATCTGAAATTAAGATTTCAGTTTTTTAATCACAGAAACAGAATTTATTTCCATTTTAGTATTTTTCATTAGAAGAACATTTGTGCACAAACTAAATAAAACTAAAGAGAAATTAAAAAAGATAATAAAAGAAACTTCTCTTCATTTTGTCTCTGTTGAAAATCGAGGAACATTTAATCATGTAAATATTCTGTAATGTGGATTTTAAAGCACAAGATTTATTGAAACACACATTTTAAGAGCCACTTACCTGCGTAAATAAAACCCTAAAAGCAAAAGAGATCTCTAAAAGTAAATCCAGGTCCAAACTCACAGGAGCAGCGGTACCTGACACACCACACAGAACCTCAAACATCAACCAGAGTCCGATCAGAAGATGAACAGAGAGAGTTCGACTGTCTGGAGCAGCGAGCGCTGTGTTGCTGCTGTGATTGGTCAACTCGTTTAATCATGTTTGTCTGCACACAAAGACGTGATTGGTTGTGACAAACGAGCGCTGCGTCCTCTGAACACTCTGCACATGTAAAGATTAATTGCTCTATAAAGCTCCTATTAAAAACTATAAAGTGAATTTCAGAAGGTCGTTTACTGTGTTCAACAGGGAACGTTAAGAACTGACACCAACTTTTCCAATTACTCAACCATGACAATTATTTGTATTATTAGTTCCAGACATTCATTCTTAAACCTTTTATCTACGTGGTAATTATGACACGTTGCTAAGAAACACAAATGCAGTGCTCAGTTTTGTAGAAAGTTTATTTCACTTTAAAAACACACAAAACAGTTTGTATAAAGTCCAATTTAATATTTATATTTCCTCTGTTTTGGAGGGAAGATGATTAAGAAAAGTGCATAAAAGTTTATTTACTTGACACATAATAAAAATTTTAATCATTTGGCAATTTGCAATTACAAATATAGATATAATTTTGGTTATAAAAACACAAAACACAGAAAAACCAAGGCATTAATGGTGTTATATTTGTGCTTAAAAAAATACAATCAAAAAGACCCTAATTCATGTTTTAATTTGTAATTTATGTCACGTAATGGAAACACACAAACACTGATTTTAACTTTGACAACGACAGGCTGCCCTTTAGCTTCATGCTAACACTGTAGCATAAAGCTGTGTTGAATGAAAGCGATGAATCTTAAAACCATCAGCTCATTAAAAAAAAGTCTCTCGCTGTTTTCTTCCACTGCTCATTTGCTTTAACGGAGAATCAGCTGTTTGAAACACGACTTTATGAAACACGTACATTGTTTTGATTTGCGTCCTTCAACCTGATTTCAAACCTTCACTCATCAAACAATCAACCATGAACACAAACAACATTTTGGTCGTGATGTTCCCATCACTTCTTGGGTAATCGCCCAAATATCAAACAAAATGTTGAACGCCTTTTTTCCTTTATGTAAAAATCAAACAAATAAAAATAATGACGATACTGTATAAACCGCTGTTGGACAGTGTGCAGGCGCTCCGTCGCTACTTGTCACCACAGGTGGTGCAGAGGATGTCGTTGCCCTTGGTAACGAAACGCTTGTTGGACAGACTGAGGGAGCATCTCTTACAGTTGAAGCAGTATTCGTGCCAGGCGCTGCCCTCGTAGTTCACCACGTTCACTCCTTTACCGAAACCTGAGGAGAGACGAGAGGTAGAGACCGACCTTCAGACCTGCCACTACAGACTCATCTGTATTTTAGAGCATCATTCCCAGCTTGGATTTAAAGCTACCTGTGATGGGGTTCTGGCAGCCGCTGCATTTCTTGGCCACAGAGCTCTTGTAGCAGTCGACGCAGAAGACCTGGTCCTGGTGGTTGGTGAAACTCGTCCCTGCCAGAGGCTTCGAGCAGGAGCTGCACACGAAACAGTGGTTGTGCCACGGCTGGTCCTGGTAGTTCACTCCTCCAGAGGTTATAGGCTGGAGACGGAGGGAGGAGGAAATATATTAATATTCATGTGAGAGTCCTTTTTGTTTTATTGATACAGTTGTGTGCCTTTAATGCAACTAAACAACACATAGATCTTAAAATGCTAAGACGTGAGTTCATGTGTTGGTACCACATTTAATTCCACTCCAGTCTCAAGTTAAAAAAGATGACCTTGAAAATGTTTATCTCATCAGCTCAGGTGGTTCATGTTCAACTCGTGCTTTTAGGAAGAAAAAGGAAAGTCGTGTTTTCTAAAAGAAAGAAGCAAACCTTTTTGCAGCTGACGCAGTGTTTGGCAAACTTCTTGTCGTAGCAGGGGCTGCAGTACACATCGGTTCCTTTGGAGAGGAAACTCTGCGATCCTATTGGTCGTTTACAGTGGTAACAAGTGAAGCACTCGTCGTGCCACGAGTTGCCTTTGTACTCCACACTCTCTGTGCCTGCAGGAGAGGACAGGTGGGGAGATTTATTAGGTCAGAAAAACAGGTAACGAGGGGAAGTCGTGTCTCAGGATTCAGGCTCAACTTGACTGTAAACTCTAAATTCCCTTTATAAATTAGAAGATTTTCTCTATTAATTGTATCAGTCAATAAAGTAGCCAGTCTCCCAAAACTTCTCTGCTCACATTTTAAAGTCAGAGTTTAAATCTGTTGTCCTACCAGCCAGGATGGGTTTATAGCAGCCGTGGCAGCGCGGAGCGTCCTCCTTGGAGCAGCACTTCCCACACATGATGCGATCATCCTTGGTGCTGAAGGGCTCTTTGGCCAGAGGCTTGTAACACTTTGCACAGCGGAAACACTCCTCGTGCCAGAACCGGCCCTTGTGGCTGAGCTCCTGATGGAGGAAGGAGGGATGGAGGAGAGTCTGACGACAGGTATGTGGAGAGAACACGGACCTGATGACAAGTACATGATGATAGACGCACCTTTGATTCCACAGGGATGGGTCGATGACACTCGGCGCAGTTGTTGGCGCAGAACTTGGTGTGGCAGCGGACGCACACCGGCTTGCCTTCGTTGCGGACGAACCTCTTTCCCCCGAGGTCCTCCCGACAGTAGAAACAGTGTGAGCTGTCGGCCATCGTCACTCTGAGGGAGACTCAGAGCTGCAACTGATGAAGCAAGACGAGAGGGAAAAGGTAATGATGAAAACAGCGCTGATTCATGGTGGCAAGTCAGATTTATCAGAGTTGTTTGGTCTATAAAATATCAGGCTGCATGTCTGTGCTTCACTTAAACTTCTATCAATAAACAAGAAGACTAAAGACAATCAGCTGCTCTCCAGGTCTGAGAGGTTTACCTGAAACCACCACATGGAGGCGCTGTTGTCCCACTTGTCCCACCGAGCAAAATAAAAACATTTAATATTTAGTTCTGCATTTTGCTGATAAGATTCCCTCCTCTTGAGTTTTAAATGTTTGTTGTGTGACAGAACACAGCAGCCAGGTGCACGTATCTGTTTCTGTGTTACGTTCACGTCATCACATCTTATCTCTGATCAAACAGCTCGTACAGCTGATAACTTGGACCATGAAGCTGACACAAGTCTGGATCCTGTTTACTGAAGATCTTATCTCATGTATTTGAATCAGATTCTGGCATTTTCACATACACACCCCTGCCAAATCTATTTTATTGGGAAATAAAATACAGTTTGCGTAACACAGTGTGGAGTTTATTGTTTCTAATCAGCAGGTCAAGAAACTAATTTATGGTAATTTTCAGTGTTTAAGCTCCAACTCAACTTGTCTCAGTATTAACATTCCAATAATATGATATACTAATGTCACACTATCATGATGAACATTTTTATTTTCCATAGATTGAATTATGCTCGTCTGTGTTCAGTAGTTTGCATGCAGGATTTGGACTTATAATGGAGTTTATTTTTTCATTGTGGTAGTTTTACTTGAGTAAAGTATCTGATTACTTCTCATCGTTTACCTTCAGGGCATATTAACAAGTTCCAAAGCGGGACGACAGACTGAGACTGATTACTGAGTTCTCACACGACAGTCCAGAAGAAGAAAAACAACGCACACACAAACCTCCCAAACATAGACCCAAAATCACCACGTTGGTCATCAGAACTCCATCACAGAGTCGTGATTACAGGGTCAGAACTTCAGAGGGTCAATAATAAACAACATGACGGCAGAATCACAACTACACAAACGGGAACGTCGACGAACACGAGTCTGTGTTTCCCACATCAAGTTCACGCTGGCCGACCGCGAGGAATTCTCCAAAAGTGCTGCGAGAGAGCTGTGTGTGTGTGTGTGTGTGTGTGTGTGTGTGTGTGTGTGTGTGTGTGTGTGTGTGTGTGTGTGTGTGTGTGTGTGTGGTTGTGGTAGTGTGTGGTTGTGTGCGTGTGCGTGTGTGTGTGTAAGGTGAACACATGAAGGAATGCCTGGTATGACTTCTGTGGTGAGATCTGGAATTTTGACAACTCTTTGACAAAACCTCCACACACACACACACGCACACACACACACAACCGCACTCATGCATGCACACACACACACACACACACACACACACACACTCCACCTCGTACATGGACCACTCCCTAGCAGACCACTGAAACCTCAAACTATAGCGTTCACCCTCCCGGTTGGAGCAGCATGTCAGCACAGATTCACGAGGAAGTTCTGGTTTTGGCCCGGGTCCGATGTTACCACAGGTTTTGGCTGCGTTCACAAACATTCAAATCCTCCTCCTTGTTGTGACTCTCTTTAAACTCTGAGCTGAAATAACAGATGGATCAAGTATTCCTTTTTTTTCTGGCAAAGTGTCCACAGACGTCCGTCACAGGTGGACAGTTTTACGTCCTCTCACTTTGTGAATGTGGAAATCATTATGTGAAGGTTTTGGCATAAAAATAGATTTGTTTTATTTTAGATTTAAGACATGAGCTTCTATTTGTCTGACTAGTCCGTCCTTTTTTGGTCTCTAGCAGCTCTTATACAACACTGTGGGTCACGCCAGCATTCATCTAAAGGTGCACTCTGTAGTTTTCAGCAGAAGAGAAAGATCTCCATTAAATAAACTCTCATGACTGAATAAACAAACTGACCCTAAAGAACGACAAACCTTCATACTGTTTCACTTTGTTTGTATGTGGCGGACCCTGCCACCCTTTGGGGATCCTGATTTTCCTCTGAGACCAGCTTATTTATTCAGTGATGGAAAATATAAATATATCTGAGTTTGTTTTATTCTCTCATTAATATTGTAAATATTAAAATTCTGAGTTTGAATTTCTTCTTCTTCTTTAAGGGCTCATTTTTACTAAATTTGGTTTTGAAATAAATACAGCTCTGGATGAAGCCAGGCCGTGTGGCTGCTAAACGCTAACCTCAGCATGCTAATGTACTCGCTAATACCATTCTGATGTAGGGCAATGCTAACGTGCTGGTACCAAGCAGGAATACGACTGACCTCGTTCACTGTTTGAGTTCAGTAAACTAACACACTGATAACTAGTTTTGCATGTCATGAAATATGACACAAACTGAGATTATGACTGGATTAAAGTCTGAGAAGTTATTACAATTCATTGCAATGGAAACGAGGATGTTTGTATCACATTTAGTGCAACTGTGACAAATGTGAATCTCGTGTTGGTGCTACAGGAAAATTAAGGCCTCAGTAAAGTCAGCAGGATTCATCTTTCCAGGATCAAAAATCAAATGTTGTGACAGTCGAACAGTTGATATATTTCAGTCTTCTCCAGTTCGGTTGACTGACAGACGTTGTTGTTCCGGCAGCTTCTTCTAGTTCAGCCAGAAATATCATGTGCAGCCTGAACAGTGTGCAGTTAAACAATGTGTCTTTGAGTTACGACTCGGTGGATATTCTGGGTTTTCTTTACATTTCTCTCTTCATTCTCTGCCTGCAGATGTAAATTCTGACCATAACTCATCGGCAGACGACAGAATTCGGCTGGAAATTCCTCTGAACTTTGTCTTGTAGCAACAGAAAGCTTGACTTATTTTAAAACCAGATAGTAACAAATGGTAAACAAATCTTCCAGGTCTGAAGAGTGAAGCTGATCCCAGATGGCCACTGGTTTCAAAAAGAAGTCTGATTGTATATAAGCTTGTGAGAAAATTACTCCTCACTTGATTTATTGCCTCTGTTTCCTACTGAGTGAAGGTCTCAGTCACTGATTTCAGGTCTTCTTTAACACAACATGATTTTCATTTAGTAAATTCTGGTCCTGCTTGAAGTAAACAGACGATGTGTTAAGTTGTGTTTTAAGTCGTTACTACGGCAACCGGTCAGGATGGCGGTGATGCAGTGGAGCGATGTCACTTCTGGCTCCAAACAACCAACATGTTTTCTGCTGTGAAGCCAAACTCGGGCTTCAGGATGGTCGTCCACAAACCAGAGAGTGACATCACAGCGGTGACGTCCAATATTTTATGCAGTCTGTGTTTAAAACATCTATTTTTTCCCGTGAGAGAAAAACTGATGATTATCACCTTCAGTTTAACAACTTGAAACATCGTTAAAATATAAATATATTTTTGTAAAAGCATCTTAAGCAGCAGTCAGAGCGACATGGGACGCCATCAAATAATTAAAACCAACATTGTTACATAGAATTTACACTTTTAAGTGGTCAGGAAGGAAATAAATCTTATCAGTCGCTGTTAGCACAACATACAGGAAGTGAAAGATTTAAACAGTCCACATATTTGAGTTTGTTACCCGGAGCCTGCTGTGTCTGAGGTTAAAGGTGCTGCTGTTCATAAAGCTGATTAAATAACTTCTTTTGTGTTCTCGTCTCCTCGGCAGACACGACATCATGTGGAGAGGACATCCGTCTTCCTTTCAGTGACCTGCTAATTCATCACTTATTAACCGAAAAACCAGCAGCTGCTTTATTTGTTGAGTGGGCGAGGTTACTCATCCGTCAAGTCAAGCCAGCTGAAGCCAACGCCTGGTATTTACCTTTTATTTTGTATCTTACTTCGTGTTTCTCCAGAAGCTAGAGATGATCTTCTGTTCTCTGTTCCTGTCTTTTCTTGTTTTCCCCTCCACTGGCAGAGTCGTCCACACCTTCATGAACTGCTGTATGTAGAGCAGGCGGTACTAATGCTCGTCTACCAGCATCTAGAAAATGTTATCTGATGGGAGGCACACAATGGCTGACAGGAAGTGAGCCAGTGTCCACACACAGGTTGCGTGAACATAAATCACACGGTGACGTCAGGCGGCTCTGAGGACGCTGTTGCAGCTTGTTTTTTATTTCTCTCGCAACAAATGTTCTCGCTTTGTCACGGCACGACAGCACGTATACATCATTTTTTTTTCCCTCCTCGCCGAGCTGCCAATACAAAACTTTGTTTGATCGCCATGGAAACAGTGAAATGTGAAATTGAAGTTGTGTCACGTAGTTAAAGCTGCAGCCAACGATAACTGAGTGTGTTTCTATTAATCACATTGTGGTGACGCGAGTCTGTTCGAGAAAGTCACTCATAAACCTCCCTGAGAGTAAACTGTTCCATCTCATCGTTAAGACTCGGTTTTTGGTTCGACTACGGGTCGGGGTGCGTGGTTATGGCTGCAGGATAACACTGCAGTTACTCTACATTTTCCAAGAATTAACAGGAATGGAGTTTTGTGACGCCGAGTCACAGGATCCAACAAACGTTTCAGCCACTCGACTGTTACAATTACAGCTCGGCTCTCTTTCTCAGAAACCCCGACCTGCGAGTCTGCAGCAGATCTGTGGTGTAAAAATAAAACGGGGAGCGGTGACATCACGCGATGTGGACGAGAGCAAAATCACACACACCCGAGAAAGAGACGGCGAAATGAAGAAACGGGGGAAATAACAGCCGGGAACAAACTAAAATAGTGTATATTGTTTTTTTAGAGCGTCTGCATGTACCCACCGTCTGTGTGTGTGTGTGTGTGTGTGTGTGTGTGTGTGTGTGTGTGTGTGTGTGTGTGTGTGTGTGTGTGTGTGTGTGTGCGTTGGCATTAGCTTATCGCTGAAGAATGTGGTGGAAAACTGAGAAACAGGAAGTCTCCGTCAGAACGGTGAAGTTGGCACAGAACTGACACACACACACACACACACACACACACACACTGTGCTCTCTCATGTAGTGTCTATCACTCGCTGTGTTTACGTTAACGTCTGATTAAACGCTGCAGATTCACAGACTGTACACCCGGCTGAACTCTGTTACAGTCCGTGTGTGCTGCAGGTGTTGACCTCTGCCTGCACGCAGACTCTGACAACTCTTTAATCATTGACTTGTTACGGCCGCCAGTCAACAATGTCTCTCTGAGATATCCTGGTAGTTCAAAAGTAGACGTTCTATTAATCCTGAGCTGAGTTGATTCCAACAAATGTCTGTTCAGCGTGCCTGCTAATCTACATTTCCTCCCATTGTGGTTCTAATGTAGATATTGAACAAAGTGCCCGAGTCACGCCTGGAGGACCCGAAGTGACCTTAACTACAGTACAGTAGTGAATGAAGAGAGACCACACAGATGTTTGACAATTTAAAAAGATCATTTTTCAGCCGAGGCTTGGTTCACAAGGTCAAACAAGTCAGTTTTATCTTTTGACTTGATAAACGACATGTTGGGGCTCATTAATCTGAGTTTACAGGACAATATTCACTTTCATTAGACGTGTAAACAGCTGAGTAGGAACATTGTCCTGCATGTAAACCTGGTCACTAAGATCTCCTCCACCTCTTCCCTGTGAGTGTCTCTTATCGGATCATGAGGCCCTTAAGGCAGATTTGTGATTTATCATATTGGGCTGTATAAATTAATAAATAAATACTTGACTTTAGCCGTTTCACTGCACACAGTCATTTTGCCCGTCCTTCCCTCGTTGAGTCCAGTCACACTAAGTCAAACATAAATACACATCAGTATTTGATACCGAGCAGCGAGTTCAGATAAACATTTGTGCTCCGAATCAGCCTACAAAAGAAAGATAATTGTTGTCTTTGGCTCTGGTCGGCGAGCCACATTCCAGACGGTGGAGTAGAGCCGATCAGAACAGATCCGAGTCGTGTAGAGGGAGGCAGAAGAAACGCAGCATGTCCCGCTGCAACAGAACCGACGTGATGGGTTTACCAGAAGCTGCTGGGGAGTTCTACGTCAACCGACCTCACGTTGTCTACTCTCCTCTCTCCTCCCTCTCTCCTCTCCTCCCCTCCCGCCTTTAGGAGAGCAGAGCAAGAGAGAAGAGAGATAAAGAGAGAAGAAGGTTCTCCGAAAAGAAAGAAAGAGCCAGACTGAAAGATGGGGAGACAGAAAACAAAGGAGAGAAAAACGGATTCGACGATAAATCTCCCTCCCTCTGTTCTCCCTCCCTCCCTCTCTCCTCTCCCTCCCTCTCTTCTCTCCTCTCCCTCTGTTCTCCTCTGTTCTGCCTCTCCCTCCCTCTCCTCTCCCTCCCTCTCCTCTCTCCTCTCCCGCTCTCCTCTCCCTCCCTCTGTCCTCTCCTCTCCTTTCCCTCCCTCCCTCTGTCCTCTCCTCTCCTCTCCCTCCCTCTCTCCTCTCCCTCCCTCTGTCCTCTCCCTCCCTCCCTCTCTCCTCTCCTCTCCTCTCCCTCCCTCCCTCTCTCCTCTCCTCTCCTCTCCCTCCCTCCCGCTCTCCTCTCCTCTCCCTCCCTCTGTCCTGTCCTCTCCTCTCCCTCCCTCCCTCTGTCCTCCCCTCTCCTCTCCCTCTCTCCTCTCCCTCCCTCCCTCCCTCTGTTCTCCAGTCAGTAACTGAGACGTCTTTCAGAACGGAGCAGCTGACAAAACTGGAACCCTCCAGCAGCAGCGATGTATGGCTAATTTCCATTATCATGAATATCTATGACATGGTGTGTGTGTGTGTGTGTGTGTGTGTGTGTGTGTGTGTGTGTGTGTGTCCTCTGTAAATCTCCACCCGACAAAATCCCTGAAAATCTCAGTTTCTGTCCATTTTTCAAGATTCTCACCTCACCAGCGACCGCACCGAACTGAACCATTTCTAAACGAATGCCAAACACGACGTCTGTATAAAATAAAAGGCCTGTGCATAAATTTCCCCTCAGGGGACCAAACAGACCGTTAGTTTAACTGTTGGACCGCGAGGCTGAACGTAGCCACAGACGGGCTCCAAACTACAGGAAAAACCAACACAGTCAAGTGTCTCTGAAGGATTTCGGGCCACAGCGAGTCTCAGAACACGAGGCCCAGATCACAAACTGTCTTTAACGCCTCAGAGATAAAACACAACTCACCAAATATATTAATGCTGCTGTCACATCAGCTAGATTCTAATATGGTGACTTCTTAGCAGTGTGGGAAATAACACTCTTGTTTCTGTGTGTTTAATATGAAGTTACAGCCAGGAGACCTTTAGCTTAGCTTATCTTATCTTATCTTAGCATTAGTGATGCACAATAAATATCGTGCTTCTGGGGAATTTATATTATTGGTGAGTGATACTGGAGCCGATAACATGAAGTCAGATTGTTTTCATTGACTTAATAAATGCAGCATCCACACACTCTGGTTCTGAGACAGCAGGTGACCGTTTGCACCCTGAAGTCGTTTTATAATCCACAGATTAAACCAAAGAAGAAGAAAGACGAGCAGGACGCACTCACGGGTTAAACCACGCAGACCGTCTGCTCAGAGAGTCAACGAGTTTCAACACGACAAATCAAATCAAAACTACAGAGTTTTAAATCCCGCTCACTGCATCTCTGCATCTCTACTGTCCGCTGCACAAAATGTGAAGTTATTGGTTTTCAGTTTAATTTTCGGTTAAAATATTCTAATATCGATACACACGTTTCTTGAAATTAAATCTAGTAATAATAACCCTGAGCATCTTTTTCTCAGATGCCAATTATATAAATTAAAACATATCTGAGACATTTAAACATGTCATCAGGCTCCTGCTGCCTCTGTTCTTGTAGACGTCTTGCAGGCTGAGATTCCTCGAGTATAAAGCGCTCTAACTTTTACTACCTTTCCTCCACAAACCAAACAAAACCGCTTTTGTTCCTTCGATTTCACAACCGCAGACCGACACATCACAACAGGCTTTAATGGCCGCAGGTCGGAGATAACACACTGCCAGGTTTCTTAATCAGACTTCCCTTATTAACTTGTCAGAGCTGTAAAACTCCACTGTTACTTCCTCTGATGGAGGTGCGGAGCTGAACACTGAGGAAACACAGCGACTGTATCACATTTACATTCTCTTCATAAAATCACAACACGCAAAACACAACAGGGAGTTTCTCGACATGAAGTCAGACAAGTTGCATAAAGTTTTATGAGCCTGTGATGTATTTTATGGGAATGAGCTCATGGTAATTTCTTTAACATGCAGTGTGTGTGTGTGTGTGTGTGTGTGCATACTGTCTGTGCTTTTGTGCGCGTGTTGCTGGAAAAACTGCAAATTCATCATTTCGACTGTTAACATCAGACGCTCGGCCCTCAGATGACATTTTACCCCGGTTGCAACAACACTGAAGGCGTTGGTTATTTCACAATGTCCAGCATGTTTCCTTCCTCTTCCATCGTTCATTTTTGGTAATTTAACTGACATCTTTTCATAAACGGAGACAAAAAAGGAAATCTTGCTTCATCTTAAATGTTGCCGTCACATGTGATCTTTTAAACCTTAAACTGAGACTTGTTTTCTTCGTTGAATAATGCATTTATTTTGTCTGTAAAATGTCAGAAAAATGATGAAATTCAGTCTTTCGCAAAGCTCAAGATGACATCATCAGATGTTTTGTTTTAGCGAAGTAAAGAAACCAGAAAATATTCACATTTAAAAGGAGAAGTTCACCCAAAATTGAAAGTTCTCGCTTTCAAACCAAAGTTTCGTTCACACAGCAAAACAGAAGTGCAGCATTTAAAAAAACAAGAAAAAATGAATAAATAAAAACATTAGACGCTCCATGCAGCTCGTCTAAAGGACGTTATTTACACAAACAGCACGCAGTAGAGCTCAAGAAGCACTTCAGAATAACATATTTTTGTAACACTCTTATGTTTTAAATCAAGTCCGCGTCCTCTTCAGTTGTTTAGCAGAACTGTTAAGCTCCAGAAGTGTTTTGTTGGACGAAGCTGCTGCCCACTTTTCATCAGCACGAGGAGAAAATAAAGAGCCTATTTTCAATTTGGGGTTTATTTTCCTTTTTAAAAGGTGAATATTTAATTTTTTACTAAAACAAAACATCTGAGGACGTCAGCGTTTCACGATTTCTCTGAATAACAGTGAGCAGACTGAGACTGAACTTTCAATTTTGGTTGAACTTTTCCTTTAAGAGGCTGGATTCAGGACAGCTCTGACTTTTTTTTTACCTTAAAAAATATTAATATAATAAATAGTTGATGAGTAATTGATAAATTGTTGCAGCTGTAATGTGTCAGAGAGACGGAGGTCAGCTGCAGGTATCGATCCTGAATTTATACTTTACAGCCTGCAGAGACACAACTGAAGCCAGATGCAACACACACACACACACACACACACACTCAGGACAATGAAAAATAGCAGTACAGGAATTTTAATCGTCCTCTGTGATGCATTTTTTGCCTCAGTGGTTCCATCACTGAGCGAAAAAAAAGCAGACTTCCTAACTGGAAACAGATTTCAGGAGCAGCCGAGCTTCTACAAGTCAGCATGTAACTGTAGCTCACACACACACACACACACACACACACACACACACACACACACACTCTTACAGGAGACTGACAGACGGACAGCCAACGCCCCAGACAACTTTGAGGCTGATTTCCTGTCCGGTATCAGCACACAGTTCTGTGAGGTGGATGTTTGGACCGTGTGAGCAGCAGTTCGTGCTGCGTTCAAGTGATCCCACATCTGGATCTATGACCTTATAATAACGCTCACATAATAACAGCTGGGCCGGAAACATAATAGGTAAAATAGATTTAGGAGATATTTTCAGCAGGCGTCATAAAATAAAAAAATGTTTAAAAACCTGTTTGCTCAACAGACTCACGGCAGAACTGCAGAACTGGTTCGGTTGGTCTAAAACCAGTTTGAGAGGAAACCGGTTCTGTGTGACACAGCGGGGCTCAGCAGGAAGCTTACCGGGTTCAGGGTGACGGCTGCGGCGGGAGACAGCGGCTCTGTCCGGGCTGTGTGGAAGCAGCGGAACTCCGCTCGAACCGAACCCTCACACGTTTTAAGTACTGCCGTCTGCGCCTGCGTCAAGCTCCACACCAGGCAACCAGGCGCACACCGGAAATACGATGTCTTGCCGTCAAAATAAAAGAGTGCCCGGAAAAGAAGCGGGGTGCTTCTCGCCTTCAAAATAAAAGTGACTGTTCGAAGAGGAGTGTCTGTAAATCATGTATAAATTAATTTCACTGAATATCAATAATATAAATTCAATTCCATAATGTAATTATTAGACAGGCACTTGTCTTTTCTCTTTATAAAGACATGTTCCTGTTTACATTTTCTTTTTTATTCTCTCTATGTTTGTTTTTGTGTTTTGTGTCATATAAACTACTGGATGTCTAAATTTCCTTCTGGATCAATAAAGTATCTATTATTTTATTAAGTTGGTGGTTAAAACATTTTTGTGATGGAAGCACGTCCCAACATATTTCACATATGATTAATGATTGATCGATGAGTGATCTATTGATTTAAAGTAAGAGTAAAGAAATTACTTATGAAGTAGGAACATTTTTCTGAAGTCATAAAGAAACATTTAAATTCTAGATCAATTCTAGACTTGTGAGCGCTTTCAGTTGCATCTACAGATGTTGTCATGGAGTCTCGTCGACCTCGTTAGACTCTGATTGTTTTCTCAAAGGTGGAAATTTTATCTGAGAATTGATATGAAGAGAATTTTGAAGCATGAATGACTGAAGAGATCGAAAATCAAATACAAATTGCTGGAGTAGCCTCATGATATAGAACAAACCAAGTGAAGGAAAGTAATAATGAGACTTGTTGTTTTTGAAATGTTTTATTTTTTAGTACACTTGCAAGATGTCCGACTGAGGAAACACTGTTAATAACTACACAGGGAGAAATCAGGACTACACGAGGAAACCCTCCGATTATTTTCCTCCTCAACAGAAGTTCACATTTATTTTCAAAACATTTACATAAAGACCTTTTTGCAGATGTATTCTTCACAGATCGTTAAGTTTCTACAGACAGTAGAAACATAAACGTGTTCGTGTTTTTAGTTTAAGTTGTGGTCGTTATTGTCATGTTACAACTGTTCCTTCAAAATTCCCATATAAAGTATATATTTATATATGAGTGTCTTTATGATTTAATTGCATTCAGACAACAAAGGATAATCAATGGGTACCTATCTGAAAGAAAGAAAATGTAGATTCTCTCACGTCCACATCTCTGGATGATTATGCACAAAGTCGTATTAAAAATACTGCTTAAAGATCAAAAAGACAACTCGTGTGCACCTTGACACAAAACAAGCATCGACCCCGACTTCATTTCTACCTCAGTTATAAAAATCTGACCTTCTCAACAGAAAAAAAAAAGGAAAAACAAGGATCTCTTCTGTAACGAGATGCCTCAGTGCAAAATATCTCACTGAGGTGGAACAGAACAGACGGGCTGAGCTGCAAAACCAGGAGCAGAAAAAGACAAAACTGCATCAGTACAAAGTTGGTGGTGTCTTCCTGTAGTGTAACTGTCACCTGACCTCATTCACTGTGTACATAAACTATATCAGCAGGTGTCGATGTACAGGGGCCTCGTTTATAACAGTGTTTAAGATTTAAATGGAGGTTAAATGGACTCGGCATTCTACACCGTCGTGCAACGTGCCACGTTTATACTTTAACTTCAGATATTTCCTGCAGTGTGTTTACATTTGATTATTTAAAAAAAAAGGGATTCTAAGAATGTTATTTGTACCTTACGCACACGTGATCTATAAATCCCCAAGTCAACCTACATTCATGACATCTGCCTTTTAATTTGACCTCAAATAATGCCAACACAAATGAGTGTTTAGAGTGTTTAATACTAATGGATCAATAGAGGAAATCTAAGTTACAGATGAAAGAGGACTGAGATCACTTTAACATATCGTATGAAGAGTTGGCACCAGAAGCAAAAAGGATGTAGGTCAAAAAGCAGATAAACGTCAAGTGGAGAAAACGCCTCAATAACCAGCAGGAAAGTCACTTCGGTCAAATCTCGACTTTGTTTAAAAGCAATGTTTAAAAAAAATAAAACAACATCTATTTCAGACTTAAATTAATCTGAAGTACGTTTTATAAATAAGGTACGATAACAAAATAATCTTGTTTCATTAAACTTCAGCATCACTTCATAAAGCAACTTGCACTTTTGATAAAGAACAGAACACTGTTCTCAAAATATTCATATCCAATAGCATATTAGTGATACTTGTTATTTCCTGTTAATCAAAGCACATTGTTTTAGTTTGCAGTACTTTGAAGTACAGTTGCACTACAGGAAGTCACCAAATGGCCTAATTATGCTTATTAAGTATTCAAGAGAAATCAAAAGGGTCATATAAAAATCAAGAAAGATCATCTTACTGCACATTTGCAACTCAAAATATATACAAATCTACATTAAGTAATTGAATTTCTGAATAGGCACTTTAATTCATAAACAGTTCAGCCAGCCCTCAGTCATCTTTGACGACACACCGTCACAAAGACACGGCAGTTACTTTGTTTGTTTTTTTAGTTTAGAAAAGAAGATTAAACCAGGTGACGACAGAAAACCCAGAAACAGACTTTAGCCCTAAAAACCACATCAGTAGATTTAGACAATTCGGATTTCAGCCACACGTACACACACACACACAGTCACACACACTTGTAAAATACACACACAGGGAAGCTCTAGTTTCCACGTATAAAGTAGAAGCGTCTGCTACAGTACAGAAGGAGATATTAAACATGCACACATGATAAAGAAGGAATATCCAACATGACTCCCCTCCTGTACAACGTAGCCTGTTCGGGAAGAGTGGTAGTGCTTTCGGCATTTGAACGGGGCAAGATGATCACTAATGTCACACACACGACAAAACAATAAATAAATAATAAATAACAAAATAAATCATTACATAAATAAATCAGCTGTTAAATAAATAAGTTAATGGGTGAAAAGATTGATCAAGAAGAGAGAGAAGAGGCAGGCAGTGCTAAAAATGACGCTTGTTTGAGTTTTTGGCCCAATAAAGATTAAATTCAAAACTACAACTGCCTCCGTCACAGACATCGCCATCTTTGTGTTATTAATTAATCAATCCTCTCAATTACTGAGCTTTGAGAGGGAGGCGAACATACGAGACGCTGAGCGATCTGAGGATGGGTAAGTAAGATTAGTAACTGTAGTGTAAGTGCTCTTTACCAGCTGTACCAGAGCGAAGTGAACCGCCCTTCATGTTAGAGATACTGTCGGTCATTTCACAAGGAAGCTAGACAAATACAGGTCCTGAAGTCAGGAGCAACTCGCCTCACAGAAAAGAGTAAACTGCATATGAAACGTTTAGGAATGGCCCCAGAGGTGGAGCGTTCAGAGAGCATAGATAACAGCACTGGCAGATCACCACAGTAGTACAAACTTAGGAGCAAATACCACGTAGCCCCATTTTTTTTTTAGCTTCCTCAAACGGTTGCTAAATGTGCATCTTGGATGAGTTTTAGTAACCTTTACAACTCGAGGTGCACTTGATTCACGGTACCTTACTTTACTTGTAGTGCATTCACATTGGAGATTACAGTTATCCAACCAACAGGTGAGTTAAATCAAGCAAGCCTCAAGTTTGTCACGAAGCTGAGACTAGTTTAAAACCACGTTAGACAGAAAGGCTTTCGTACGCAGCAGTTTGTCGTCTCAATCAAAAACCCAAACAAATCAGACGCTGTGGTTTTTGAAGTTGAGAGCGACAAAGTGCGAGCCGTCTTACAGTCTGTGCCTGCGAGGGTCGGAGCGGGGCGGGGAGGGCGGCGGCGGCAGGGTGACGGTGATCGGGGGCTCGATCGGGTCATCCATGGGCAGGACCAGGCGGGTGCCCCTGATTGCCACTTCGTGCTCCGCCAAGGCGAGCTCGTGATCCAGAGCTTCGTCGAAAGGGCCTCCCCCGGTGCTGGCGGTGGAGGAGCGCTTGCGGTTGATGGTGCGTGATCCGGACGCATCCGTGCTGACTGTGACGTCGGCATACATGGAGCTCACGCTGGCGTCGTTCAGGATGAAGTCCGAGTCGTCGTCGTGGAGCGGGCCTTCGTTCTGAGGGGGAATAAAGAGAGGAGGATGAAAAAGAAATAAAGACCGCCAACTTATTTTAACACAAAAGTTTATACGCTGCTAGGACTCAAACATCCGTTGAGTTTTTTCTTAGATTAGATAAAACATGCATGTACATCAGTGACATTAGTAGCATATTAGCGCTTTATTTATCATTATAAAGCACTTATTAATGCATTAGTCTGCATTACCATATTCTCAACTAGTAGGCCTTTAACCAATAGTTTTCCTTCAGTAACCTGCTAACTGCTGCTTATTTATAGTCTGTAAGGAAGTTGATGTGCATTCAGTAAAATCAGCATTTGTAACTGCTTGTCTCAAAACTTTTCCTTTAGTAACAAAACGATGAATGAAAACAGTTTCTAACCAACTCTAATTACGTCTTTCTGACTCAGAATGTCTCCCGTCCTGTATTGAGGCCTTGCAGTCCAGCCTGGGTTCAGACTGTGAGCTTGTGTCCGAACACACAGCGGCTGAATCCTCGGAGGAACGACTGGCAGCTGATGTTGTGTTTAGGTGCAACAACCAGCCAGAGAAGCCACAACTATGGCTGCTCCACCTGAGTTTAGCTGAGCAGCTGCTGTAGCATCAGTTATAACAGAACCTGAGAGTATTCTCTTCTCTCCACTGGCTTCAGTAACAGTTTGATTAACTCCTCCACTGGTTGATCTGAAGTTGAAGTCTGACAGACAATGACAGGCGGAGGGTTCGTCCAATCACCTGCAGAGTATCTTTTGAAACTTTGTGTTCTTTTCCTTTGCAGATGACACAACCATCATCTACGAGAGCACCTGAAGCATCAGGTAACATTCTTCTGACTATCCATTAAAGCAACATTATGTAACTGTTTACCTTAAATAACACATAACAATGTTATGACATAATGAGTTTTGTTTGAAGTGAGCACCTACATCACATCTGACCAATTTATTGATTGCTTTTTATTTTTATTACAACTTTTTTTATTTTTGTGATTAGGATGAAGAAAAAGATGCTTGAGGTCGTATAAAAACCAATTAATTCAATTAGAAAAGTTAAGAATACCGCATCAATTTAAAGTATAAAGATTAAAGTGAAACTGTAAAATATCCTATATCCATGACATATCTGTGTCTGGAGTGTTTGATCGAAGCACAATCAAAGAAATTGTAGCAAAAAATTTGCATATATCTGTTGAAGTATAAATATCTGTATTTGCTACTCTCTAAGACTGGTACTGGCATCAAACCCAGAAATGAAATATCTGTCAGGTTCCACTATTAAGTACTTTATGATGACTAATAAAGAGCTAACATGCCACTAATGTGCTGCTAATAAGTAATGAGTTAATGATGAATACATGTCTGTTGTGTTACATAAATTTCAAATGAGAATTGGTCAAGAAACCCAAATATCAAACTCACGACTGACACTAATCTTCTGTAAATGTAAGTATAAATATATTTCAGATGGTGTAGAAGTTGCACATCAGGCTTTTAAAGAATATAAAGAAGTGTTTGTAGTCTGCTGTGTGTCCGAACCTCGTAGGCCTGCGGGCTGGTGAGGCATCGAGCCAGCGGGCCACAACAAGCAGGCAGAGTGGCCGTGAGAGGAGGACCGCTGTGGGTCAGGAGGGGCTTCAGGTAGCTGGAGAACGAGCTCGTCAAGGATTATCAACACCTTTATCAGTCAAACAATTAAAGGAAACTGTGCTGACTCTGGTACGTCGAGGGTTCAAGCTACAAAGAACTGAAATGACGTGTTTGATGCTGGAGAACTGTAAACCTCCTGAACACAAAGATGAGGATTGCTGCATATTTCTCAGCTTGTAAAGAGCCCCCCCTGGTGTCCATGGTGAATATAGCAGCCACACTTCTGAGGACAGGCTCTTAAATATGTGATCTGCGGCTCAAAAGGATACTTGCGGTCAAAGTTATACCAGATCCTAAAGGGCCAGGCGCTCTCATGTTTGGTGTTCCTCCGCTGTGACCCATCCAACACCGCAGAACTCTGCTGAGCACAAGATTTCTTTTAATAACTTAAACATTTGGTGTTTTTTTACATTTTTTTATGAGATTTCAGTCTGTTTTTATTACTCACTGAGGTGTCTTGATCAGAGTCCACACCCACCCTGAAGGAGAGAAGGTAGAACCAGTGAAAAATATTCAATAGGACAGACAGAAAGTCAAAATACACACCAACAGATGCACGGTCTTACGGTATGCTCATGAAGGACAGCATGGGCATGGTGCCGCCGCCACAGACCCAGACAGTGAAGAAGACGATCAGGAGGGTGGTGGAGAACATCATCTGACGGGCGTACGTCGCCGTGTCTCGGATGGAGAGCGCAAATGTCATCGCCCCACGCAGACCTGTGGGCGACAGACAAAACAGGACAGCGTATTATAAAAATATATTTATAACTCGCAGCTGCACATTCGTCAGTAAGCTCACGTATGGTTCATATGTTCTGCTGTGGGTTCAGACACTGAAACACCTGCAGAGACATTTAGGGGATTTCTATTATTAGGTGGTTTCATATGTAAATGTCAGCTGACGTTGGGGCCGTTATTCACAACATGACTGTTTCTGAGTGGGAGTTGATGTTCTAGACGCAGACTCTGAACACAACATTATCTAGGCTAATGTTTTTTAAACTCCAGGCTCGGGTCTGCTCTGTTCCACTTTGCTTTAATGGAACCAACTCCCAGGTGAGACGAGTCATTTCGATTTGTGCCTCAGAAACTTAAAGGACTTCTGAGCACACAGTTGAGAGTGTCTGAGGGCCGTACCTGCAAACATCATGACGTGCTGAAAGTTGGATCCGATCTTGTTCTTGCGGCCCAGGTTGAGCAGGAAGGACAAAGGGTAGATGTTTGCTGCCCGGCCAAGAAACACGGCAATCTACACAACGCAGGAAGGTCAAGGACACAACAGGCCCTCTGTCCTTTAAATGTGTTCCCTTACATAATCTTTCAAATACATTTTCTGTATGAATACTAATCAACTGCTTTAAGAACTATGGCATCATCAAAACATTTACTACATTTCTGGGAGTCAAAAGAAGAAGTGGTTATGTGGAACAACATTCCTATCTGATTTCTTTGTGTGGCGCTTCAACACAGTGAAGGATACAAAGGCTCCGATAATGAACAGAGGGTTGAAGACGTGTGACTGGAAGGAGAACAGAGTCAGACCCATGTAGGAGAAGATGAAGTTCTCCGCCAAGAAGTTCAGCAGCTCGAACAACTGAAGGGGAGGACACACACAGAAATACACATACTGTAAATAATGAAACCGAAACGGAAAAGTTCACGTCACTGTGGGGAAAGTTTGATGAGAAACTCTCTTGTGGCTAAACTTTGCATACATTCACTTCGCTGGAATTAGTGCTGAAAATGTTAACGGTCTTGTCAAAATGTTATATATTCACCACTTTTACTCTGTGTCGGAGTTTAGATTCTAAACCAAACATCGACGGGAAAGCTTCTAATTTCAATCATCACAATCAAAAGCAGGATCAGCAATTCTCCCATTATTGTTTTCGCCTGCCTACTTGCACACGTCCGAAGTAAAAGAAAAACACTTCACAAGATGTTAGGTCACTTCACTTCTGCAAAGATCCTTGTTGATCTGTCTGAACAGATGAGAAACTGAGTTTTGTAATAAACTGGATTTCTATATTCTCTTGTTGAACTAGCCAAACCCAAACCACCAGGATAAAGTCAACCTGTTGTCGTAAAATACCTGCATATTTTTACAGAATTAAAAAAATGTAAATGACAGTTGTCAGGGCAATAAAACAACGATCTCTTCATCGTTAAATAAAGTTGTAGTTATTATAATGAAATTGTGACATTAACACAGGGAGTCAGATCTTGAGGACACGTGACCTGCAGTGTGCAGAATATATAGTTCATTTCAACTCAGTCAAACTGTAGTTCAGATCCCATCATCACAAGCAGTGCTGCGCTCACCTGTGGCACTAAATATTATTCAGCATCTGATCTATTTTCAGCAGTAGATGAAACACAGCAGTATTCGGGGGAAACCGCTCTGTATCTCAGCACAGTACAGACATCAACTGGTGGATTTCTCAGAACGTTTTGCAACTTAACAAAAATATGACTCGACATTTGCACAAGTTCCAAAGAAGCATGACTGTTTCATTACTTCCTCCCTTCTGTTTATTGTCAATTCAAGGCATTTCTCTGTTGTAATCTCTTCTGTGTTGTTTATAGAATCACCAATATAATAAAAGATACAGTATGTGGTTACCTGTTTGGACCGGTCCTGAGATTCAGGGGAGAGATTGTTGAAGGTGTAGTGAGCCTGAGTGATCCCACAGAACAGCACAGCCACTACGCCTGAAGGAAAACACAGATTAGATGAGATCTCAATCAAACATCTCTCTAAACATACTGAATTATTAAAACAGGTGGAGACTGAACTCAATTAAAAAACCCGATGTGTCTGGTGATATTCTGCGTTTGTTATTGTTGTCGGTAAAATCTGTCTTACAATACTGTACGAGCTACATCATCACACAGGGTGAGACGGCCCAGAATTATAAACACAGCTTGTTTAGTTTAAATTTAGGTCAATCAACATACTGTACAGAGTCCTGATGCTGGTAATAATCAATAGAGCAAAAACAAGTTTATTCATCTGCTGCTTTAAATATTGAGTAATGTTTGCTGAAACAACAGTGACCAGCAGTTTTAACCAGTAAACAAATCCTTCGTACTACTTCTACTTCTCTCAAGGTTTAGGAGAATATCACACCTAATACATGGTGTGATAAACCAACATCAACAGCTTGAGGGGGTGTTTGAGAGGGGCTGATGTTTTGCCCCGTTGTCACTGACTCATCCTTCTTCACTATCTTTATTACTAATCTTGTTTTCATTTTTAGGTGATTACTGGAACTGACCGAGAAGAAAAACCCAAGAGAGGTAAAAGATATCTGCGCTACAGATTGTCTATTAAAACTAGATGAAAACAAAGAATAATTAAATAACTAAAAAGCCACTCCAAGCTCTGTATATTTTTGTCAAACATTCAAGTGAGATGCAAAACAGTTGACTGTTTATATTGCCTGGCTGAGTGCTGTGTGTAGGCGTACCTGTGAACCCGCAGGCCTCCGCCAACAGAAAGGTGCTCCAGGACATGAGGAAGAAGAGCGCCGTCTCCAGCAGGGGGAAGTCCCTGAGCTTCGTGAACTTGGTCACGTGACCAAAATTGAAAGTCAAGGAGCAAAAACAAAGAGGCGACACATCCACAGTCAACACGCAGCCCTCACAAGTGAACACAGAAACACATCACAAGCCAGTTTTTCTGGTTCAAATGCAACTCCGAGGTGCTTATATACTTGTTCAAACAGCTCGAGAGCAGCTGTTTTAAACTCTGCTGTGTCATTCTGTCACTGCTTATGAACAGAAATGTACATGATGTGATGATAAGAAACCGGTGAAAGGATATGAAAGCAGTCATCACTCCAGTGGCAACGCCGAGCGCGAAGGATCCACTGAAGACACCCAGAAAGATGCCAAAGGATTTCAACAAGGCCATGGCCTCGAAGCTGTGGCTGTTGTCTCCTGCAGGCTGGTACGCCACGATGGAGCTGAGTGACGGAGAGAAATAAAAAATCATAATTATTTACATGGAAAAAGGAAGTAGACACTAAGAATCCAGAAAGGGGAAGTAATCAAATGTTCATGCTCACATTAAAACACAAAAACAGAGATTCTCAAATCAAACCTGCAGAAACCCAAATCTCCAGTCAAGTGTTTTTCTCATTTTGTCTAAATTTAGAGGTTTTTGTTTCCCCCTTAAAAAATATCATGCAAGACCTCACACACGAGGACTGGAGTTGGGTTTTACAGTCATAAAAAAAGGAAGTTGGGGGTCTTGCATGCTTAATTCTAAGAGGATCTTGGATCTCTCAACACCGTTTGGTTGATGTCCAATAAGAGTGCTACAACTTTATGAGGAGCGGTGTCCAAATTAACTCGAGACCAACAAAGAAAATCACTCGCACTAATATTCAGCAGCAATAAAAGCATTTGACACACAGATTATCAGATTGTCTTCTGGTATTTTACAGGGTCTAAAGGACACAGACAAACCAAAAGAAAAGGTTGCATTGGCAGCAGGGTGTAGGGAGGGTGGAGATCAATCTAATGGGTGGTGGCTCAAGGCTAAAAGTAAAGATCTGCATCACATCTATTCAGCTGAGATGATGAGGTTCTAACTCTATAACAGCCCACCAGACCACCCACCCACCGGGGAGTAAATGTCTGGTTGTCTTCCAGCCATTCCTCCGCCCTGTCTGGCCACACTGGGCCATCATCACCTGGGGAGAGCACAGCTCCAGCCCCCCGTCTACTCTGCTTCTCCAGGCGGAGGAGAACACTGCATACATACATACGTACGTACAGGTGGGCGATGAATGACACGGACAGGTGAAGGAAGGCAAGCAGTGAGATGACAGGGAGCGATGTTAGTATGATTAATGTACAATCATGTGCAACGAACAACACACAAAGATGAATTTGCAACAGCTTCAGTAGAAATTTGAAGGGTGGGTTCACATTAAATTCACAATATATATGAACATTTAAAGAGTTACTTAAAAGTTCCATTTCTCATACTATTCTTAGTTGAGTGAGGAGGATCTGCAGTCCATGTTATGTGTGAAAATGTATTCTGAAGCTCAACAGAAGCTGATATTGGGCTACAACTGTCCATCAGACAGAACAAGCAGTTATCTTCTACAGTTCAGTCGTCCCCCTTGTTTAATTTTGTATGAAAACACTGTATAGGAAAACAAAAAGCTGGTTTTGTTGATTTTTTATTCTTCTATGCGAGACAGAACGACATGAAGGGATCTATTCATGGCAACTTTGGACCGGGGGAAGATGAGTAATAACTCTTGAAATGTACATACTGTTGCTGCCTGGGCTGTGTGTGTTTGTGTGTGTGTGTATGTGTGTGTGAGAGAGAGTGTATTTCTGCAGTGTGTTATTTAATGCTTACGATGAGAGGACGATGGCCACAGCATCATTAAGGACGCTCTCCCCAAAGAGTAAAGCATACAGGTCCACGTCTACCTTCAGCTCATTGAAGATAGCCAGCACTGTCACTGAGGCACAGAAGAGAAAAACACCTCAGAACAGGAGTGCAGACTTCTTAAAATGATGGAAAATGTGGGGAAGAAAGAAAAGCGTGACTCTGGAAACCGTGTTTTCCGTCGCTACCTACCCGGGTCTGTTGCTGAAACAATGGCCCCAAAGAAGAGGCAGTCAGTGAAAAAGAAATCACCCCCAAGCTGGCCTATGACTTTCATGAACGACACAAAGCCATACATGATCAGCCTAGAAGGAAACAGGGACACAAATCAGTTAAGACGCTGGCAATGTAGGGTAAAAATGTGGGTTTTTTAATAACACAAAGATTTACCCAATGACAAAGCAGGATATGACCGTCCCCATGAAGGCGTAGGCCAGGATGGAGCCTATGTTTCTGAAGAAATGTCTCTGAGACAGACGAGGACAGATTTATTACAACAGAGGTTTTCTAGTACTGTGCTATATATAGACATATATCATTATAATCATAAAGATATCTCAAAATATCGTAGTAGTTATCGTGACAAGTCCATTAGTGCAGTCAGTCATTTCAACCCTCTCACCCTTTTCAGACTGTAGCCGGCGTGGAAGATGATTGGAGGCAGCAAAATGTTGAAAAACACCTCTGGGTCAAAGGTCACCTGAAGACAGCAGCAGGTTATGAGGTTATATAAATATTTTAAGTTAATTCCCCACATCCTGAATCTGACACCAAACATCAGCAGTACCATAGTGTCTGTTTGTGTATGCTAACTAACAGATCAACATATCATTTAAATGCCAACATTTTTACATTTACTATACAGAGATTATGTTTAGATTTCATCTCAGCTGCTGACGATCCTTCAGTTTATCTATAAGACATTTTTAGAGCCTGTCAGCTGGTTCTTTTCATTCACCACCTCAACCCTCCATCTGTAACCCTCTTGCCTTTCTCAGCATCTCGTCGTCCTGCACTTGGTGACCTTTGCCCCGGCTGACTTCTCCCTTCAGAGTGTACTCGTAGAATCGCCCGCTGACGTTGACCAGCAGAGTAGCTGGACTGGCGTTGACAGCACAGCTGAGGATCACGTCACTCATGCTCTGCGGCACGTGGACGCCGAACCGCAAGATCACACCCACCAGCAGGCCTGCAGGGAGGAGAGGAGGAGAAGGCAAGTTAACAATGTTTACAAAGACAAAAATGCAAAAAGAAATGAAAAGCCAGTGTATGAAAAATCATCTGAGGTTGCAGCAAAATAAGGCGATATCCGACTTATAACACCTGATCTGAGTTATCTGGGTGTGCTCAATACTTTAATTAGCTTGTGGTCTTATAAAAAGTAAATTTTTCTGAAAGAGAATTGAGAACAACTGAAAGGGTTAGTTGATTTTAAACTATGATGGAAAGGACATTATGCTCGTTGTCAGGTTCATTAGTTTATTTTCAGGTTACTACTTGAATAAGTTTACATTTTCCAACAATTTTCACTGCTACAAGTCTCATAAAAAGTACCTAAAGTCATACTTGAGTAATGGATATTGTGTTAAGTGAAATTCACCGATATGAATAGGACTCAGCAACAATGTACTTGTATCAAAAGTACAAGTTAGAGCTAAAAACACATATTTTTATACTATGGGTCGACCGATTACCCACCAGGACCAAATCTTCAAATGAGACATTCAGCTCTTTTCTGACAGTCATAATTTGTTTTCTTTTATTCTTTCATCGGATTGCCAATAAAAAATACATTAATTTATGTATTCTTAAAGGTGTACTGTGCAGCTTTGGGGAATATACTGTACTCAGAAGAGAAACGCCTTCATTTATTATATTTTTTATGCCTAAATAAAGTGAATAATCAAGCTTAGCTTCAAGGACAACACAGTTTCATCCATATTCACTTTGTTTATTATTGGCGGACCCTGCCACCTTTCTAGCTTCGGATACTTATTTTCCTCTGAGGACAGCTTGTTCATTCAGTTGTGGAAAGAAAATACTTAATTCTGATTTTGTATTATTACCTCATTAATGTGGTTTCCTCTCCCAAACCACACAGTGCCCCTTTAAAAGTAACTAAAGTTATCAAACACATGTTGTGAGTAGAAATGCGTACACTGTTTGTGGAGTGGACTGAAACCTCAAACCTGCTCTTGAGTATCGTACTTGAGTAAATTTACTTAGTTACATTCCATCAAAGGCTCTTACCAGTATAATCTCGTATCCTGTTGTATGTTCTATGTAGTGACAGAAGACACACAATAACAAAAACACCACAATTCCACATTCCTTGTTGTTGCTACTGACTATCAACAACACATACACACCACCACCAGATCAATACTACTCTAATCTACTAATTAGTTACTAAGGTGATCGGTGCGCTGGTACATAAGCAGGCAGCCTCCCTCGTGCAGGCCTACCTGACACCTGAGAGACTAAGCTGTCAAATTAACGCTAGCTTAGTGGTTAATGTTGTGAAGCTAACCGCATCATTAGCCCAGCTAGCATGTCGTTCTGACTGGCGGACACGACCGTTAGCTAGCATGAGAGGGCTCACCATAGATCATGGCGAGTCCCGTTTCGTGCAGGAACCTGAACCGCCGGTGCTTGAAGAGCCATATGGTTAAAATGGTGAGTGTTAAGAGCATTATGAATATGAGCAGGTTGGCACTGTCCTGTCGGTGGCTCTCCTCAGCCATCCTCTCCGTCGCGACGTTGTCCATCGCATTGCTCTCTCCGCGGCTCCCGACGAGCAGGAATGTCAACAGAAAAGGCAGCGACAGGAGCGCTTTGGACGGGTTAACGTCGGGAGAGCGTCTCGGTAAAAGTCCCATTGTGTCTCTCTGTGACACGGTTACATCTGTCGGTTGATTGGGATCGTTATCTGATGGGAAACTACCGTTTGGACGCGAGACGGCGGCGAGTGACAGCGTCTTCCGCAGCCGTTATCAAAACACAGCGACTTCCGGTTCTTCAAAATAAAAGACCCTGTAAACCCTTATAATTTGTTTTTTTAATTTTATTTTGTATTACTCTCTTATATATTTTACCATTAGCTCATACTTTGGCATAACATGATATTTAGAGTCACAATATCAGTATCTTGTTTTTATTCTATTTCATTTCCCTCTTTCTACATGTCCTGACCTCACTCACACCCACCAACACCAATCCTGAACTCTAATCATATCATCAAATATAATCAATGATCACAGTAATTGTGATTGTTTGTTGTATATACATTTGCCCATCCAGTCTACGTTTATGTCTTGTTTTCCTGTTGTTGTTGTTGTTGTTGTTGTTGTTGTGTCATTTTTTCAGTTTGGCTTCTGTGTTGTTATACTTTTGTTACACCATTTCAATAAACAGTATAACAAGTACAAGAAGAAGTGAATTATACATATATTAACATGCATGTATTGTGCATACTGAATACTAACAGTCGGCAGATTATTTGCCTTGCTGATTTTCGAGCCGATATTCCTACCTAGTTTTCATTTATCGATTCCACTTTTGTTTATTTTTTTTTAATTTGATTGCTAATAAAATAAAGACATTTACAATTTTGCTACTTTGGCTCTGATGCAGCATGTAATCTGCAAAGTAATTAGTAACTAAAGTTATCAAAACATTTAGTGGAGTAAAGCTCCAAGTATTTGCTTCCAAAATGTAGTGAAGTGGAAATACCAAGTAATCAAGTAAAATGAAAGTACCTCAAAATTGTACTTAAGAAAATGTACTAACATGCCATTGTTGTCTATAATACTGTTACTATTATTGTGGTACAATAATAACAATGATAATAATAATGGTAGTATTAGTATCTTCAATAATGTCTTCAATGCCTTTAATGTTGGGGATTTTTACTCATTTCACAACAACATTACAGAATGAAATCGACCAGGAAATGCTAAGAATGAAGACACAAACACCCAATAAAAACATCCATATATCCATCCATTTTCGTCCGCTTATCCGGGGCCGGGTCGCGGGGGCAGCTGCCTGAGCAGGGACACCCAGACTTCCCTCTCCCCGGACACTTCCTCCAGCTCTTCTGGGAGGATCCCAAGGCGTTCCCAGGCCAGCTGAGTGACAAAGTCACACCAGCGTGTCCTGGGTCTTCCTCGGGGTCTCCTTCCGGCGGGACATGCCAGGAACACCTCCCGAGGGAGGCGTCCCGGGGGCATCCGAAACAGATGCCCGAGCCACCTCAGCTGGCTCCTCTCGATGTGGAGGAGCAGCGGCTCTACTCCGAGCTCCTCCCAGGTGACAGAGCTCCTCACCCTATCTCTAAGGGAGCGCCCTGCCACCCTGCGGAGGAAACTCATTTCAGCCGCTTGTATCCGGGATCTTATTCTTTCGGTCATGACCCAAAGTTCATGGCCATAGTTGAGGGTAGGAACGTAGATTGACTTCACCACGACAGACCGATACAACGACCACATTACTGCGGCCGCTGCACCGATCCGCCTGTCAATCTCATGTTCCATCCTTCCCTCACTCGTGAACAAGACCCCAAGATACTTAAACTCCTCCACTTGAAGCAGGAACTCTCCCCAACCCGGAGGGAGCAAGCCACCTTTTTCCGGGCCTCAGATTTGGAGGTGCTGATTCTCATCCCAGCCGCTTCACACTCGGCTGCAAACCGCCCCAGGACATGCTGGAGGTCCTGGCTCGAAGGAGCCAACAAGACCACATCATCCACGAAAAGCAGAGATAAAATCAAGTGGCTACCAAACCAGGACCCCTCCGGCCCGTGGCTGCGCCTAGAAATTCTGTCCATAAAAATAATGAACAGAACCGGCGACAAAGGGCAGCCCTGCCGGAGTCCAACATGCACCGGGAACAGGTCTGACTTACTGCCGGCAATGCGAACCAAGCTTCTGCTCCGGTCGTACAAGGACTGTACAGCCCTTAACAGAGGGCCTCCGACCCCGTACTCCCGGAGCACCTCCCACAGAATGCCACGAGGGACACGGTCGAATGCTTTCTCCAAGTCCACAAAACACATGTGGACTGGTTGGGCAAACTCCCATGAACCCTTGAGCACCCTGTGGAGGGTGTAGAGCTGGTCCAGTGTTCTGCGGCCCGGACGAAAACCGCATTGTTCCTCCTGAATCCGAGGTTCGACTATCGGCCGAATTCTCCTCTCCAGTACCCTGGAATAGACTTTCCCAGGGAGGCTGAGGAGTGTGATCCCCCGATAGTTGGAACACACCCTCCGGTCCCACTTTTTGAATAGAGGGACCACCACCCCGGTCTGCCAGTCCAGAGGCACTGTCCCCAACTGCCACGCGATGCTGCAGAGATGTGTCAACCAAGACAGCCCCACAACATCCAGAGACTTGAGGTACTCAGGGCGGATCTCATCCACCCCCGATGCTTTGCCACTGAGGAGCTTCCGGACTACCTCAGTGACTTCGGCTTGGGTGATGAATGGGTCAACCTCTGAGTCCCCAGCCTCTGCTTCCTCTATGGAAGGCGTGTCAGTGAGATTGAGGAGATCCTCAAAGTATTCCTTCAACCGCCCGACGATGTCCCCAGTTGAGGTCAACAGCTCCCCACCTCCACTGTAAACAGTGTTGGTGGAGGACTGCTTCCCCCTCCTGAGGCGCCGGATGGTTTGCCAGAATTTCTTCTAGGCCGACCGGTAGTCCTCCTCCATGGCCTCCGCGAACTTTTCCCAGACCTGAGTTTTTACTTCCGCGACTGCCCGTGCTGCCGCACGCTTGGCCTGCCGGTACCCGCCAGCTGCCTCAGGAGTCCCCCAGGCCAACCAGGCTCGATAGGACTCCTTCTTCAGCTTGACAGCATCCCTTACTTCCGGGGTCCACCACCGGGTTTCGGGGATTGCCACCACGACAGGCACCCGAGACCTTACGGCCACAGTTCCGGACAGCCGCGTCAACAATGAAGTGGAGAACATGGTCCATTCGGACTCAATGTCCCCAGCCTCCCTCGGGATCTGGTCAAAGCTCTCCCGGAGGTGGGAGTTAAAGATCTCCCTTACAGAGGTTTCCGCCAGATGTTCCCAGCAGACCCTCACAATACGTTTGGGTCTGCCAGGTCTGTCCAGGTTCCTCCCCTGCCAGCGGATCCGACTCACCACCAGGTGGTGATCAGTTGACAGCTCAGCCCCTCTCTTCACCCAAGTGTCCAAGACATATGGCCAGAGGTCAGATGACACGACCACAAAGTGAATCATTGACCTCCGGCCTAGGGTGTCCTGGTGCCACGTGCACATATGGACACCCTTATGCTTGAACATGGTGTTTGTTATGGACAAACTGTGACTAGCACAGAAGTCCAGTAACAAAACACCACTCGGGTTCAGATTGGGGAGCCCGTTCCTCCCCATCACACCCCTCCAGGTAACACTGTCGCTGCCCACGTGGGCGTTGAAGTCCCCCAGTAGAACGACGGAGTCCCCGGTTGGAGCACTCTCCAGTACCCCTCCCAGGGACTCCAAGAAGGCCGGGTACTCTGCACTGCTGTTCGGCCCATAAGCCGAGACAACGGTGAGAGTCCTATCCCTGACCCGAAGGCGCAGGGAAGCGACCCTCTCGTTTACTGGGGTAAACTCCAACACATGGCGGCTGAGCTGGGGAGCTATAAGCAAGCCCACACCAGCTCGCCGCCTTTCACCGCAGGCAACTCCAGAATAGGAGAGAGTCCAGCCTCTCTCAAGGAGTTGGGTTCCAGAGCCCAGACTGTGCGTGGAGGTGAGCCCGACTATCTCTAGCCGGTACCGCTCAGCCTCCCACACTAGCTCAGGCTCTTTCCCCCCTAGCGAGGTGACATTCCATGTCCCCATGGCTAGAGTCACCGCCTGAGGATTGGGTCGCCGGGGCCCCCGCCCACGACTGCCACCCAAATCACACTGCACCGGCCCCTTCTGAACTCTCCTGCGGGTGTTGAGCCTACTGGAGGGCGAGCCCACTTCACTAGTTCATGCTGCGCCCAGCCGGGTCCTGTGGGCAAAGACCCGGCCAATAAAAACACATGATATAAAATAAAATAGAAATAGAATAAGTAGACTCAAGATAATGACACAAAAGAAAAACTGAAAGGGATAGTTGATTTTGAAATATAATTTTCAATCATGTATGCATTTAATGAACCATTATCTTGTGTAACATTAAAGGAGACATATTGTGATATGATTTTAAGGTTTATGATTTAATTTTGGGTTACTTCTGGAAAAGCTTTACATGTTTTAATGCCTCTCATGCTGACCGGTGCTGCAGCTCTCTGTCTGAAAGTGTCTGAGGTCCACAGCAGCTGTAACTTCATCATTACTGTAAAAATGCATTTGTCTTCATGCTGGGAAGATGTCTGATCTTCTGATGGGCCAGATCAGGGGGACATGGCAGGTGTTCGAATCTGCATTCCTGGATGGCAGCCATCACCACATTGGACTGACATTTTTCAGTCATATTTTATAACTCATCTCCTTCTACCTCGGCAGTGAACTTGTCAATCAACTTTGATGAAATGTCAGTGTTTGCATGTAGTTTCAGCCTCAGCTCTTTTGTGGTTTTTGAGCATTTCTGAATAATTTAAATATCTGATAAAAGCTAAAATTAATCTGCATTTCCATGTGTAATGTACACGAAACAGGAAACCACAGTGTGTTCACACAAAAAACCCCAATATCCATCGCCCTGGAAACGAGCTGAGATGAGCTGATTGGCGAATGAGACGTCAGAGATCAAATGGTTAAATGTCAAATGTTAAAGGTTTGGCGCATATATGGGGGTCGGGTGCTTATTCCTGATGAAATTATTAATATTGCGGATGTGGTAGTGGGAGGAAGATGACTGACTAATGTGTCTGTGTTCTAAGGAAACATTACAAAACCTAAGTCAGCATTGTGTATTTTGCCATTGCAGGCATTTTGTGTTCCTTTCTGTGAATTTGGAGGGTTAGTATCTCCCAGTAGTGCAGTACTTAAAATATCAGAATGTCTTTGATTATTCAATGAAGATTAGAAAACGTGCCCGGGTGCTGTCGTACACACTAGATGTACCTTCTCAATCATTATTTTTGACACGGTTTCCTCTGACAGGAAACAAAAACCCGCAAAACTCATCTTTGGAGGAGCACACACAGAAAGCGACACGCACAGGCCTTTATCACATCATGACCCACTTATCATGCACAGAATACATTGCATTCTTAGTTCTTGTTAAAAGTGTAGAAATAATGATTGACTGATAATTTCCACATAACATACATGTCCAAATATTCAGAAAAGAACACCAACCAAGCATTTATAGCAGCATGCTGAGGATGAATTGAGCCTCACAGCCTAAAGAAAGAAGCTGCTCTTCCACTAAAACAAAGTCTATTTTGTTCCTCGTATTTTCTTTAATTTCTAGGAATCATCTTTTTAATGCCCCATAGGGATCTGAATATTAACTATATGACTGCTTACGACCGTGGCTGCTTCTCATGGGAAGTAAAGTGACACAGTTTCATGCAATGTCTCTGCTAACTGGCCGTAATCGGGGCAACATGTTGTTCATTCATGTGCTGGTGGAAACATCCAATATCTTGAAATTTCAAATTTGACAGTTTTCTCTCTAACAACTATCCTCGAAATAGACAGTCAGTTATCCTCGTGACTCAGATAATGTTGTAACACACTGTGACTTTATTATCTGCTACAAGCTAAATTTGCAAAACCGATTTTTATCTGCATCGGCCTGCAAGACATTTTCCACAGATGTTATCCATCTGTTAGTCGTAAGTCGGTTGTTGGGGCAACAAACATGTCCGCACTCTTGTGCAGGCATAATTTTCACTGTTGGAGGCTTCAGTCTGTCGTGGAGGATAAATAACATAAAGGTGAATAACTTCTAAATGGACTCACGTAACATTTCCAAATCTGTACAGAAAGCCATACACAAACACACATCAGATAACAAAGGTGGTTCGGTCCAATGAGGGGCAACACAGCCACGTTCACTGGGCCCACATGGAGCAATGAACTACAGGCTACAGGTGGTCCAGATCTGGCAGCCATGCCTCATGTGGGTGCCCATGGAATAGGCCTGGATGCAGCCAGCTGTATCCGTCTGTCTGGCCCAGAACCCAGGACCATGTCATGGTTATCTGTGACCCGGTCTCAACCCGACCAGCTTCACTACTTGTGATACCTTCTGCACTTTGCATAAGTCATTCAGTTTGTTCACTTTAAATCTTACATTTCTGAAAGATAAAAATTTGGTTCTCCAACTTTTGAAAAGAACTTTCATTATAAAATATATCAGGAAAGTGTTTTATTTTACATTATACATGGAGTGTGCAGCATGAGGCCCGTCTGTCATATTAATTTACAGCCCAATCAGTTTCCACTGACAGGAAACGACAATCAAGCAGTGAACAAGGAAGTGAACGATACGATGTAGAGAAACTCAGATGTAGACGACCTCGGGCCGAGCTGAAAGCTTCCTATTTTGAAGTTCCACGATGCCGACTCGCCTGCTTTTACTTCTCTGTCTGACTGGACTTGTGTTTGCCAAGAAACCACCAGGTACGAACATTTAAACCTAACAAATCTTTTTTTTATTATCAGAGGCAGGTGTGTGTGTGTGTGTGTGTGTTTCACTCTGCTGGTTTTAATTCAGTTTTCTTCATGAAGCTGTTGGTCCCGTCCCTCTCTTGTCTCTGACAGATGTAGACTGTTACGTGGTGCATATGGAATATGTTCACTGTTCCTGGAACAAGCAGGGGACTCCAGAAGTCAACTACACCTTCCACGGCCGGTTTGTAATAACACAAAACACTTTTTGTAAAGACATCTGAACTAATCAAACTGCTGAGAGAAACATTTGGCATTTCTTTTGAACTAAAACGCTCTTTTGCTTGTTTGTGATTAATCATGTGATCACTTAAGGGACTTCTCTGTAAACTGAAGAGTATTATCTCTTGTGTAACTCTTAGACCCCTTTCAACAAATCTATAGCTCATCATCTGAAGTGCATTTGAGGCTGGACATGACAGATTAAACTCTCCAAAGGATCTAATGTTAATATTATGGAATATTATATTTTGTGTTCTTCTATGCATCAAAACGTCACACATACTGGTTTATGCAGTGGAATTGTGTGACTTGTCTGATGAATCCTGAGCTCCATCAGAGCTGTCTAAAACCGTCTGGTTCATTAGTTAAACGGCACACAATGGGGGTGCGAAGCAATTGTATTTAGTCTTTAAATTAATTATAGCTGTAATTTGGGGGGTAACATGAGCTGAAGCAATCACACTGTAATCTCCCATTCCCTTTAAATCCCTGGTGCACCTGTTGTACCTGGTGCACCTGTTGTACCTGGTGCAGCAGGAACAGGGACTGAGATCACCCAACATGCCAACAGGACCGGTCAGGATCTAATGTTAATACATGTTTTGTGTTCTTCTATGCATCAAAACTTCACACATACTGGTTCATGCAGTGGAATTGTGTGACTTGTCTGATGAATCCTGAGCTCCATCAGAGCTGTCTAAAAAATATATATCCCAACAGTTCAACATAGCAGTTTAATTCTGTTTCCTTTGGAGAGTTTAATCTGTCCTGTCCAGCTTTTAGTTTTGCTGCTTAAATATGCCATGTTATTTGCTGCAGTGAAATTACTGCATGCATGGAAATGTTTTAAATGACTTAAGTCAGAGTGTGCCTCCATTGTGATCTTGCCTATTTAGCTAGCAGGAAAAATACTGCACCGGTTTTTGTTGTTCTGTGGCGCAACTGCTTTCCACTGTCTGTAGTGATAGCATTGCGGACCAACACACCTGAGGTAAGCGCAAGTACCTTTGCTATTTACACAATGTGCCAACTAGCAGAGACACTTGTGCTGCACTGTGCACCAGTTTGGGCCTGACTTGTCATATTGTAATATGTTTAATTCATCATGTCCCCAGGCTAGTGTCATATGTGACCTTTTCTGTGTCAATTCAACAACAACAATTCCAAAATATTCCCGTTGCAGATGACTGAATGATCACTACCACATTTTTAGCTGCATATTTTGCCCTGTGTTTGAACGACTGAATATAATTTCTATACAGGTTCGGATCTGCCCCCTGGCGTGAGTGCACCATGTATCTGTCAGAGAACGGTACAATCACTGGATGTAACCATCTCTATCAGAACATAAACGACAGGTTCGGTTCATTTTACACCATACTGAAACATGGCAGTGACGAATCCAAGAAGCAGCATGAGCTTAGATACAAAGGTAAGCTCATCTGCTGGGGGGCAATATAATATTTAGGTTTTATTTAAAAGAGTAAACTAATTAATGAAGGAGAGGCAGTTTTTGTTTATACCTAACAGTGCAGCATAACTGTAACTTGAAAAAACAATGTTAGCATGTGGCATCACCTTGTCATCACGTTGTATATTCTCTATCATTGAATGTTCTGTTTTGTCTCCAGTCAAGTTATATCCACCAACCAACCTGACTGTCAAGCTTGGATCCGACAGTAACCTGTGGTTCTACTGGAACCAGAGTCATTCAGGCTGTGTGGAGAGTGAAGTACGCTACAGGATCAATAACAAGACCTGGAATGTAGGCAACAAAAAATTTTTATTCAGTAGTTAATAGTTGTTTCTTGTTCATGTTTCCTCACCTTATCTCCTTTCTTGAATCTATTTTAGTCAGATCCTGTCAGTACTGGGATTCAGTACTACTGCATCAACTTGCCCTCCAACAGTTCACTTTATGAGGTTCAGGTCCGGAGCAAATTTGGGAGAAACTGTGCAGAATCTCAGATCTGGAGCGAGTGGAGTCAGCCTGTTGCCTGGGGAGCCAACAACAGCACAGGTAAAAGTGCAACATTGTATTCTGTAAATAAAGCTTATGTACATTAACTTGTAGTTTGTAACTACAGAATGAAGTAAACACTGACTTCTGCTGGCAACCAATAGAAACGTCATCATTACCGAGTTATTGTGAGCTAGAATGCTTTACGGGACTAAACTTTGACCAGATGTGTCTCGTGAGTTATTTCCTAAAGGCTACTTTCTTCAAAATGGCTCTGTGAAAACAGATATAAGCGTTTTAAATTTGTTGTGGCTATTGCAAAAAGATGATGATCCAAACGCAGACACGATCAGAAACATTGTTAAGAAATAAAGAGCGAGCTTTAATAATGTGAACTGTCGACCTAATATTAAAATCCAGACCACAGAAAGGGGAAAAATCCAAAAGACTACAAAAAAATATAAAAACTGAATAAAGTACGAACCAGGATGAAAGTCGGAGGCAGAGAACATGAAGAGCAAACAAACAGACTTAAGCCAAAAAGAAAAAGAGAGAGAACAGAGAATGCAGGACTGATGCAGGGAAACAGACAAACTTACAAAGATTACTTTTGAAACACAGTCTTTAATACAAAGGAACGTATTAAGAAATAAAACACAGGCGCATAAAGAAAAGACTAAGACAGGAAGTGGAAAGTCACAACAAGACACATGAGAATGAATTCTACAAAATAAAACATCTAAATCGTGACAGAACTGGCAGTAATGCATAGTGTTGGTAGAGATACACACTGTTATCTGTTTGTTCCCAAATATAATACATGTTGATAAATCAGCTTTCATGGCTAAAAATGCAATAGAGCCCATTTACAGCCGATCACAGCCGGTGTTGCTACTGATCGTCTGTACAGGACGATTTAACCAGGTGAACTTCATATTCTCTAAAAACACGTGACTGCAGGTCAGTGTTGGAACCCCGTGTGTCGTCATGAAATAAAGATTCTTCTTCTTCATCTTAAAGCATAAATCAAACTATGTGACAGTTTGCAAAACAGAACAACAGTAAAAAAGAACAACATGTTTAATGCCACTAACCTCATTGATTTTTGTGAATGTATGCTTCATTTTGAATTTGACTGACAGACGAATCAAAACCAAAGGACAGCTCGATGTCTGCGTGGACCCCGGTGAGGTACGTGCTGGGCGCTCTCACCCTCATCCTAATGGTCATGATGCTGCTGCACTATGAAAGGTGAGTTGGCACAAACGTCATGTGTAATTCATGGTTGTTAATTTAGTTATCAGCTGTTAGCATCATGCTGCAGACATGTGATATATGTAAAAGGAGAGTAAATGTGAAAGTTGATGGGAATAAAACCCACATTTTGTAAAGATATTGTTACATTTTTGCATCAAAATGATAAAGAATGTCATATATTTTCTTGAATTGGGCACTAACATTATCCCAACGCTCAAACCAGAGAAATCTGTAAGTTTACTCGAGGTTACGAAGTGTTCGATGTGGTCAAATGTTGCTTTAACGTCCTGGAATGCGTCAAAAAGTGAGGAAGGAACAAGACCAAACATTGTGCGAAATATAGTTTGTCCATGAACTTTTCCATCTGAGTCACATCAGCTGTTTCATGATCTCACACTCCTCTTGTTTTGTTTTGATGAGAGACCCCTAGAGGCAGAAATGGACCACTGTTTGTTTAAAGCTCTTTCAGATTATGTCCTCAGGAGATGCTGGTGACATGTGTCATGTAGGAGAGGTCACGTACAGGAAGAATCAAGGACAAAACAAGCACAAGAGTCGAGAACAAACGTGACAAACATGAGCTGTTGTTGATCTGATTGTCTAACAGGTGAAATGTGCCTTCCTCCCATACAGGGTCAGAAACAGACTGATGCCGGTGGTCCTCACGCCGAAATTCAATCAGGTCAGTAGAATCCAGAGCTCTGTGCACAGAACATTTATATTTTTTTTATCTTTCATTTTGGCAAACTGGACATAATTCATTTTCTTTCTTTAAAGGAATGGCCCAGCCTCCCAAAACCTTTTTACCCTGACTACACCGAGCGGGTCTGTCCCGTCCGCGACTACACTCTTGTCTCCCAGTCCAGCAGCGACAGCTCCGACTGCTCCACCTCCTCCGTCACCACCGACCAAACCGACTGCTCCATCCCCATGCCTCTGGACGGGTCAGACCTGTCTACCTCCTGCTCCTCGTCCACCTCCACAGTGTCTGTCTCATCTGAGGGGCCGGAGAAGGTTTCTGTTTAGGAGGCAGCTCGGGCCAGTTGGGTTTTACCAAAGGTTCATAATCAAACAGTGAGTCTTCTCTTTATCAGTGGTCTGTTTCATCACACCAGTGGACCTCGAAGGAAGTTCCTCTCATATATCAGACAAAGGCCATTTAAAACAGTCACTTCCTGTAATCCTTTACAACATCTGCTTTAAGGTTAACAATGACAATACATGTTTCAAAGACATATCAGTTATTAGGAGAGAAAAAACTTACAGACTCACTTATGAGAAGCACATATATTTAAGTCTGCATGAGGAATATAATATCCAATGTTTCTTAAAACTCACTGACTTTATAATTTTTGCAGCTTTATTTTCAGCTTTTATAAGTTTTATTCTTTTGCTTAAATTGGAAACTAGTTTATATTCTGCACTGCGATCTGATCTACAGACTCTGATGCCGTCTAAGTCAAGCCCAAGGTTGAAATACTCACCTCTCTTCAACTGTTCCAGGACAGCATTTCAATAGCTGATCATTGATAACTGACATTGACAAAATAGAATATCCCAATTTGTTGGGCAAAATAACCTTAATAGCATTGTGATGATAGAATAGAATAGAATGCCTTTATTCTCACTGTACACATGTACGATGAGATTAAAAAGCCAACTCCAGTAACAGTGCAAAAAACAGTGTAAAGAATTAACAATATATACAATATAAACATAGGATATGAAGTAATAGTACAAAAAAGGGAGGTAAGGTGCACAGTTCTGAGGAGTATGTACATCTGCAAAATAAATACAGTGCTATATACAGTCTTAAGTATATTTAACATTATATATATATATATTGCCCATTTTGGTATGGAATATTGCACATTGTATGGTATTGCACAGTAGGTAAGGTTTTTAACAGTGTTTATTTGAGATGTGACTTTATATATTAACAGTACTGACGAATAACACAATACATAATCTAGGTGCCTATAGGTAAGTAGCCTTTAGTTTTACCATGATTGATCATGACCTGGATGACTGAGAACTTTATAATATCTATATATATAACATCTAAGAAGGCAGCGTTCATTGTTCTCAGGTTGTTTCTAATTCATGTTTTCTGAGTTTATGTTTTCATCCGTTCATTTGTCTGTTTGTGTACGAGACAAACTGCTGAACGGGTTTCCACAAAACTTGGGTGGCGAATGAATCTCAGACCAGAATTTAACTTTTGGATGAATCCTGGATTGTTTTTTTTTTCTGACTTTCTTAAAGGAGAACTTCGGTCGATTTAAACATGCAGCTTCATTGCTCAAGCTACCCTTGACTTGCCAGTACCGAAGACGCGAACAAATTTGGTCCAGCCATTACAGAGCTCCGTGAACGGAGACTTAGCATTGACAGCTAACAGCATGGGGTCAGAACTTTACACTGTGTTTTAAGCATCTTAACATGCTCCACATCTCACACCAAAAGTTATGCAACATCAGCAGACACCTTAGCACACAGCACTGTAGCGTGTATGACTCAAAATGAATAAAAAAGTAGTTAAAATAGTGTGTTTGTGCAAGGCTACTTACTTGTTTGTTGACATCCGTGTCGTCCGGTAGCTAAACCAAACTAGCCAATCCGTCGAGCGTGCACTTACTCCCTCACTGGCGGAGACGGAAACGTATTCCAGCATTTTCGTGTACATGTTCATAATGTCCATGTTACAGCCTGTCATGAGCCATGAGCCTTACAATAGCCTGTTAAGCCTGTTAAGTGCACACTCGATGGATATGCTAGTTTGGTCTAGCTACCGGAACACACGGATGTCAACAAACAAGTAAGTAGCTGCTTGCACAAACACACTATTTTAACTACTTTTTTATTCATTTTGAGTCATACACGCTACAGTGCTGTGTGCTAAGGTGTCTGCTGATGTTGCATAACTTTTGGTGTGAGATGTGGAGCATGTTAAGTCGCTTAAAACACAGTGTAAAGTTCTGACCCCAAGCTGTTAGCGTTCAATGCTAAGTCTCCGTTCACGGAGCTCTGTAATGGTTGGACCAAATGTGTTCACGTCTTCGGTACTGGCAAGTCAAGGGTAGCTTGAGCAATGAAGCTGCATGTTTAAATCGACCAAAGTTCTCCTTTAACGTTGTCAGATCAGGGCGTTTTTTAATGTTGACGTTAATTTCACATGGTTTAATGCGTGTCGATGAAAAACAATCTGGCGTATTGAGGTGGCTGGTATCCATGGATGAGTATATACTGAAACACATCCAAATAAAAACACAAATATAGCTGAAATAAATGTGTTGCGTTTGAATTTTTGATTCTGCTTGATTGAATTAAAGGGGATTCTCGGGTCTTGGCGGAGGTATGCACTCTACTGAGTACTAATATAGTAGTATCAATATGTGATTGATCTACAAAGTATTTCTGAATAATGTATAATGCATCAATAAAGCTATTAGTAACTATTTATAGTGACACCACAACTGATAACCTGACACCCAGATGATCTGATATGTTCATATCAATATTTACATCACAATTTGTGCATCATATTCCTTTAATTTTGAATGTCTTACTGTATTTGAATGTACTTTCTTTCAAATGTGGTCGTTTTTATACTTGTATTTTAAGTTGTTTGTGTCCAGCATCTGTATCTCAGCTGTTCCTGTGTACTTAATAAATAAATAAATAAATTGTATCTTGTTAAAAGTATAGAAATTATGATTTATTGATGATTTCCACATAACATACTACATTTATGGCAGCATGCTGAGGATGAATTGAGCCTCACAGCCTGAAGAAAGAAGCTGTTCTTCCACTAAAACAAAGTCTATTTTGTTTCTTGCATTTGCTTTAATTTCTAGGAATCATCTTTATAATGCCCCATAAGGATCTGAATATTAACTATATGACTGTTTACCTCTTCTCGTGTGAAGTAAAGTGACACAGTTTCATGACATGTTGTTCATTCATGTGCTGGTGGAAACATCCAATATCTTGAAATTTCGAAGTTGACAGTGTTCTCTCTAACAACTATCCTCGAAATAGACAGTGACTGTTCATGTGCTTTTTAACAACTGACTCGTGACTCAGATAATGTTGTAACACACTGTGACTTTATTATCTGCTACAAGCTAAATTTGCAAAACCGATTTTTATCTGCATCGGCCTGCAAGACATTTTCCACAGATGTTATCCATCTGTTAGTCGTAAGTCGGTTGTTGGGGCAACAAACATGTCCGCACTCTTGTGCAGGCATAATTTTCACTGTTGGAGGCTTCAGTCTGTCGTGGAAGATAAATAACATAAAGGTGAATAACTTCTAAATGGACTCACGTAACATTTCCAAATCTGTACAGAAAGCCGAACACAAACACACATCAGATAACAAAGGTGGTTCGGTCCAATGAGGGGCAACACAGCCACGTTCACTGGGCCCACATGGAGCAATGAACTACAGGCTACAGGTGGTCCAGATCTGGCAGCCATGCCTCATGTGGGTGCCCATGGAATAGGCCTGGATGCAGCCAGCTGGATCCGTCTGTCTGGCCCAGAACCCAGGACCATGTCATGGTCATCTGTGACCCGGTCTCAGCCCGACCAACTTCACTACTTGTGATACCTTCTGCACTTTGCATAAGTCATTCAGTTTGTTCACTTTAAATCGTACATTTCTGAAAGATAAAAATTTGTTTCACAACTTTTGAAAATAACTTTCATTATAAAATATATCAAGAAAGTGTTTTATTTTACATTATACATGGAGCATGCAGCATGAGGCCCGTCTGTCATATTAATTTACAGCCCAATCAGTTTCCGCTGACAGGAAACGACAATCAAGCAGTGAACAAGGAAGTGAACGATACGATGTAGAGAAACTCAGATGTAGACGACCTCGGGCCGAGCTGAAAGCTTCCTATTTTGAAGTTCCACGATGCCGACTCGCCTGCTTTTACTTCTCTGTCTGACTGGACTTGTGTTTGCCAAGAAACCACCAGGTACGAACATTTAAACCTAACAAATCTTTTTTTATTATTAGAGGCAAACTACGACATCAGTGATAACCGTCTTTGACCTATTTATATTTGTCTGAGCAATTATTCAATTTGCTAAAGGGCTTTTTGCTGATCTAATCATATTGTTTTACATTTGGTTATCATGAGGTGAATCTGCCTTTCTTGTCTTCTTGTATAAGTAATAATCTATAATAAACAGAAATCGTTATTATCACCATGATCATGATTTTGACAACTTACCTAAGAATAAAACCCAATTGAGAAAGAAGACGTGGACGGCACATGCGTCTTTAAATATGATTAAGTCATAATATTGTATATAATTAATGTATTGTGATTGAATAAATGTGACTGACTAAATAATAGAATAGAAATTAAATAATAAATTGAATTAAACTGTCGGTTTGAGGCATTTTTTTGTAAATTCCCCATGACGTCAAAAGCGAGGCCATTTCCTAGTTTTCTGTGTGTGAGTGGACGGCTATTACTGTAGTCTACGTGTGTGTGTGTGTGTGTGTGTGTGTGTGTGTGTGTGTGTGTGTGTTTCACTCTGATGGTTTTAATTCAGTTTTCTTCATGAAGCTGTTGGTCCCGTCCCTCTCTTGTCTCTGACAGATGTAGACTGTTACGTGGTGCATATGGAATATGTTCACTGTTCCTGGAACAAGCAGGGGACTCCAGAAGTCAACTACACCTTCCACGGCTGGTTTGTAATAACACAAAACACTTTTTGTAAAGACATCTGAACTAATCAAACTGCTGAGAGAAACATTTTGGACTTCTGTGAAAGATAAAAGTCAAAATCCGTCACTTTTACTTTCACCCTCAAACTTAACTTAAAGCTGTAATGGCATTTCTTTTGAACTAAAATGCTCTTTTGCTTGTTTGTGATTAATACCTGGTGTACCTGTTGTACCTGGTGCACCTGTAGTACCTGGTGCAGCAGCAACAGGGACAAGCACCAACATGCCAACAGTACCGGTCAGGGTCTAATGTTAATACATGTTTTGTGTTCTTCTATGCATCAAAACTTCACACATACTGTTTCATGCAGTGGAATTGTGTGACTTGTCTGATGAATCCTGAGCTCCATCAGAGCTGTCTAAAAAATATATATCCCAACAGTTCAACATAGCAGTTTAATTCTGTTTCCTTTGGAGAGTTTAATCTGTCCTGTCCAGCTTTTAGTTTTGCTGCTTAAATATGCCATGTTATTTGCTGCAGTGAAATTACTGCATGCATGGAAATGTTTTAAATGACTTAAGTCAGAGTGTGCCTCCATTGTGATCTTGCCTATTTAGCTAGCAGGAAAAATACTGCACCGGTTTTTGTTGTTCTGTGGCGCAACTGCTTTCCACTGTCTGTAGTGATAGCATTGCGGACCAACACACCTGAGGTAAGCGCAAGTACCTTTGCTATTTACACAATGTGTCAACTAGCAGAGACACTTGTGCTGCACTGTGCACCAGTTTGGGCCTGACTTGTCATATTGTAATATGTTTAATTCATCCTGTCCCCAGGCTAGTGTCATATGTGACCTTTTCTGTGTCAATTCAACAACAACAATTCCAAAATATTCCCGTTGCAGATGACTGAATGATCACTACCACATTTTTAGCTGCATATTTTGCCCTGTGTATGAACGACTGAATATAATTTCTATACAGGTTTGGATCTGCCCCCTGGCGTGAGTGCACCACGTATCTGTCAGAGAACGGTACAATCACTGGATGTAACCATCTCTATCAGAACATAAACGACAGGTTCGGTTCATTTTACACCATACTGAAAAATGGCAGCGACGAATCCAAGATGAAGCATGAGCTTAGATACAAAGGTAAGCTCATCTGCTGGGGGGGCAACATAATATTTAGGTTTTATTTAAAAGAGTAAACTAATTAATGAAGGAGAGGCAGTTTTTGTTTATACCTAACAGTGCAGCATAACTGTAACTTGAAAAAACAATGTTAGCATGTGGCATCACCTTGTCATCACATCACATATTCTCTATCACTGAATGTTCTGTTTTGTCTCCAGTCAAGTTATATCCACCAACCAACCTGACTGTCAAGCTTGGATCCGACAGTAACCTGTGGTTCTACTGGAACCAGAGTCATTCAGGCTGTGTGGAGAGTGAAGTACGCTACAGGATCAATAACAAGACCTGGAATGTAGGCGACAAAAAGTTTTTATTCAGTATTTAATAGTTGTTTCTTGTTCATGTTTCCTCAACTTATCTCCTTTCTTGAATCTATTTTAGTCAGATCCTGTCAGTACTGGGATTCAGTACTACTGCATCAACTTGCCCTCCGACAGCTCACTTTATGAGGTTCAGGTCCGGAGCAAATTTGGGAGAGACTGTGCAGAATCTCAGATCTGGAGCGAGTGGAGTCAGCCTGTTGCCTGGGGAGCCAACAACAGCACAGGTAAAAGTGCAAAATTGTATTCTGTAAATAAAGCTTATGTACAATAACTTGTAGTTTGTACCTACAGAATGAAGTTAACACTGACTTCTGCTGGCAACCAATAGAAACGTCATCATTACCGAGTTATTGTGAGCTAGAATGCTTTACGGGACTAAACTTTGACCAGATGTGTCTCGTGAGTTATTTCCTAAAGGCTACTTTCTTCAAAATGGCTCTGTGAAAACTAGGGCTGCACAAAAAATCGTTAAAAAATCGCGATCTCGATTCACACATACACGTGATCTCATATCTACACACAGCGATTTTGAAGCATTTTATATCTCGAGCTGAATCACAAACAAATGCTTCTCTTTTCCTCCCGGATTTTTTGAAGCGCCCCCAAACGCAGCACTGCCGCTGCCTCCGCCCTCAACCTGTGGTAAAGCGTCTTTACAACACGTGATTCAGTGGCGGAAGCCCACTTGCAGTTAAGTGTTTGGAAGGAGTGAGTGAGGAGCCGTTTTTAGACAGGGCAGCAAGCCGCCAATCTTCACAGTCCTTTTGGCGGCTAGGTCCGCGGTTTTAGACAGAGGGCGGCAAATTGAGAGTCTGTTTTGATTTCCCCTCGGAGGGTCCACTTATTTCCGCCTCGCCTGCTAGATGAGCAACTGGACAGCCGCTGAGATCAGAAGATGCTAGCGTCTCCTGGATCTCTAGCTGTATGGTTGTATTAGCTTGTTGTTGTAGCCACAAGCTAGGAACGGTCGCCACTTTCAAATTAAAAGCCCCCCGCTAAGAACCCAGCTCTAAACTCCAATGGGGTGTAATGTAAAGCTCTTATTTTGAAGACAAATTCGTTGTCAACTGCTCACAGCCCAACGTCGGGCTTCACGTCACGTCACATGTTTACCTCTACCTCTGAGGCGGCTTTTGGAAGAGGAAGAAAATTATGCCTCCGTTTTAGAAAGCTGATCACAGCAGCTATCACATATCACCTAGCTTAAGATACGGCCCCAATAAACACTGTACAACATGAGGTATAAAAGGATGCCCTCTCATCTTGGGAGACTTAATTTTTTTTTATTTTTAATTTGGGTAAAAATAATTTCTCATCCAATGATAGAACTTGAAATGAACAAAAAAACATTGCTTTGGCAGAGGCATAGTAGTATCTGCCATACTATCATGTTTTTGTTGTTGTTTTGTTCAAGTTCAATAAACATTTTGTGAAAAAAATCTCAATTCTAAGCAAAAAAATCGTGATTCACATTTTTTCCAGAATCGTGCAGCCCTAGTGAAAACGGATGTAAGCGGTTTTAAATTTGTTATGGCTATTGCAAAAAGATGATGATCCAAACGCAGATACGATGAGTAGCATTGTTGAGAAACAAAGAGCGAGCTTTAATAATGTGAAATGTCATCCAAATATTAAAATCCAGACCACAAAAGGGGCAGGCAGCAACACTGACACAACAAGATGGGAAAAATCCAAAAGACTAAAGAAAATATAAAAACTAAATAAAGTACAAACCAGGATGAAAGTCGGAGGCAGAGAACATGAAGAGCAAACAAACAGAGTTAAGGCAAAAAATAAAAAATAAACAGGATCAGAGAACAGAGAACACAGGACTGATGCAGGGAAACAGACAAACTCACAAAGATTACGGGGGAAACACAGTCTTTGATACAAAGGAACTTATTTAGAAATAAAACACAGGCGCACAAAGAAAAAGGGCAAGAAAAAGACTAAGAGGGGAAGTGGAAAGTTACAACAACACGTGACACATAGGAATGAATTCTACAAAATAAAACAGGAAACATCTAAATCATGACGGAATTGGCATACTGTTGGAAGAGATACACACTGTTGTATGTTTCGTCCCAAATACAATACATGTCGTCTTCTTAAAGCATAAATCAAACAATGTGACAGTTTGCAAAACAGAACAACAGTAAAAAGAACAATTAAAAAAACAAACATTTAATGCCACTAACCTCATTGTAAATTTCTGTGAATGTATGCTTCATTTTGAATGTGATGCCAGCAACAACAACTCTCTCTCTCACCTGACAGACAAATCAAAACCAAAGGACAGCTCGATGTCTGCGTGGACCCCGGTGATGTACGTGCTGGGCGCTCTCACCCTCATCCTAATGGTCATGATGCTGCTGCACTATGAAAGGTGAGTTGGCACAAACGTCATGTGTAATTCATTAGTACAGGCATTTTATGAGAAAAAAGGGGCAAACCTCACACAAATTGCAACAGAATATCTAACAAATGTTTATTACTCATAAAAGTCTCCTCTATAACATATAAAAAGTCCTAAGAAATCCAAGTGGTGGAAAATACTTTTCAAAGGTGTTTATTAACGATACCCTGGAACCACTTTTTTGCTTCAGAAAATGATATTTTAAAGCAACATCACTATATACTGTATACTTGTATACAAGGCAACATACATTTGCACTAATCCATATAAATGTTTGATTAATTTATTGATTGATCAACTTCAATTTAAAACAAAATTATCTTAATATCACTCAACATGGCACTTTTATATTAATTTCAAAATACTTCAAAATTGGCACAACATAAATGTTGCCACTGATGAACATAAACTTAAACATGTTAACTTGAGCTTGAACTTCAACATTGCTGGTCATCATCAGTCTAAGTTGTCTGGCTCATCTCCATCATCTTCATCATCATCACATGCAGCCTGAGATGAATTTGCACACCCTGATCCTTTACAGTGGCCACATGCAACAGAGCAGTCAATGTCATGCTTCTTGCATGTGCATCTCAGGCTGCTGCAGTCTGTCTTACAGGTGCATCTGATGGCCCGTAGGAGTTCCTGTGGAGCTGGTGGTAAATCAGTTTGGACAGGGACAAGCTCCCCATTACTCTCTTTCCATCCCCATTCTTGTGGCAGGAGTTCATCTACGGTGCCCTTCCACTGCTGCACCTGGTAGTACACACGAAGACTGTGGTACTTTGCTGCTGCAGACGTAGGTGGCAAACTCTGTGGCTGTACATGAGAAGTGCTAGTAGCCACCTTCTCACAAAAGCGGTTGTGTCGTAGTGAGTCGAGTCCCTCCCCAGGCTTCCCATTGTACAGGCACAGCAAAGCACCCTCTCCTGCTGACACAACATCTGTAGTGGAAGCTGACTGTGTGTTGAATACTGTAGCATGGCCACGAAAGTCAGCGCTGGTTGTGAATTTCTTGAGGGGAGCTCCTTTCCCAATGCCATAAAGGCGGGAGGTAGTGTCACATCCGGCTATTGCATGGATGAAGAGGATGTGAGTGCACACACAGGGACCCAGCTGCTGCTTGACAGCCTTGATATTCCAGACACGTGGCTTCTTCGTGCTCTTCTTCATCTCAGGTTTGAAGAAGAGGTCATGTGACTTGAGGTTGGTGTGGTAGATGAGGAGAACGAGCAGATCTGTATCATCGCCAATGAGTACAGTGTTTGTTGTGGTGGCAGACTCCACTGCTTTTTGCACTATGAGGAGATCAGCATCACCTGGGGCATGGTACGTCTGACAGTTCTTCTTCTGTAGGTGACCACTGAGCATGTTGATGAACTGCTGCTTGTTTGTGCGGTTTGCAAGGAACTCATCTTTAGTCATTGTAACAGGCATGTCCTCATCCATGCTTATGGTTGCTCCAGTTCTCCCACCTGCTCGTCTACTGTGTGTCATGTCTTTGGTGGATGTGCCTTGATAACCGTCGAAGACGACAATTGCCTCTCCAAACTTCCTTATGACATATTCAGTGTACAGCTTGCAGATGTCTTTATATGTGGATCCACGTGTCCACGGGATGCGCTGAACAAGTGCTCCACCATCCAGCACATACTGAACATGGCCTATGACTCCTGAAAGGTCAGGTGTGTGGAGCGCCCAGATGGCATCTGCTAGCACTGGCTTCTGTGGCTGCCGAAGCAGCAGGAAGGTGTCAAACAGTGCTGGAGGATAACTACACAGCTCATACTTGAATACTGATGCTAGGTCTTGTGAAGCTTTTGCAGCTATTGTTAGTCGCTGGAAAAGTAGTTGGGGATCCACCTGCACTGCTTCACCATCAATCTTCACTGAGGATTTCGTACTCATGGTGATTGCCTGATCCCTCTTCTTGAATGTGTACTCAGCAGTAGTCTGTCCATCCATGCTGGCCAAGATGGTCTTTCCTATGGCCTTTGCCTTATCAACATTCACAGAAGGGTGTGCATGGACCCCAGTGGAGACACTGCGCAAGCTTGGATCTGAGCAGAAGGGGTGTCTTTCTTGGAGATAGTTCAGAACTGTGAGCGTGTCCTTCTTGTCACGTGCTTGTCTTGCATCTGTCATGTCCTTGTTCTGCTCGCCAGTGTTGTGGTTCACCCCTGTCAGCTCTTGCATGGCATTGTTGACTTCAGCGCAAGCTGGCATGGAGAGCAGCCATGTCAATCGTTGCAGCTCCATCATCCCTCGCCCTCTCGTGAGACCACCACTGGTTTTCATACTTCTCATCAGCACCTGCTCAATGATGAGATCTACGGACAGGCCAGCCCATAGGCGATCACTTCGTCTGACCACATGGAATCCCTCTCCAAATCTCTGGTAGACATCTGGATGTTCCACCTGGAGCTTGCACATCCGCTGCACATAGATCCGAGCTGATTTTGTGTAAAGATTGTGCCCAGATGCTGCCATGAAAGGAAGCATTTCTGATATTGCCTCAAGGTGCAGTGCCCAATTCCCAGTACGTTCAGCTCTCAGAAACTTGCGAAGTATGTCTACCATATCCATGTACTGCAACCAGAGGGCAGCAGTCCTGCTAGATGATTTCAAGGATTCAGTTTTGCTTTTGAGTAGTTCCTTTATTCTGAGCATCACATCTGCATTACAAGCCTTCTCTGCAGACACTGATCCCTCCATCAACTGTGCATAGAGGACAGCAACTTCATCCAGATCAGAGTTTCCCGTTCCATCTCCAGCTGGGGTATCTTCCTCTGATGACATCTGTGCATCACAATCTTCTGTATCTCCTGACAGTTTAGGGGGAGCCAATTTTTTTGGTGCTCCTGGCTGCTGAAAGGGAGCCACACCAAGTGCATCAGACAGAATCAGGCCATTGAGGACGCCATCAATAAGGAGGTGTGCACGCACAGCCCGTGCTATCGCCTTCCCGGTCATCATGTACACCACAGCATTGGCTGCATAGACAAGCTCCATCACTTCCTGCAACCCAGTATCAGCCATGAGATGCCCAATGGACCCCACAAAACTCATCTCAGTGTGGAAGCCCCCAAGTCGCAGGACTATGTTACTCAAGTCACTTCCTTCTGGCTCAGATTCGATGATCAGCAGGGCCTTCCACCAGAGGGGTTGATCAAAAGTGATGATGGGGATGGCATCGTGGCGGCGGGCATGCTCACATAGAAACTTGAGTGTGGAGTAGATGCATGTGGCATCACTGGGGCTCATGTCAATCATTGGAAGAAAGACAAAGGATGATTTCCCTGGGTGATTGCCATGCTGTACAAACTGCATCATTCCAGACCATGCTGGCCTTGGTGAGGCAAACAGGATAGATGTCTTCCATATAAGGTCAAGGTCTGCTGTTGGGTTCTGTGCTGTCATGGTGACAAGCTTCTGGTATGTCACTGCAGTTGTTGCATGACTTTCTTCCCTGTGGAACAGGATTGGAACTCTCCCCATCCTGGACATGTCACTTGGGGTGACCTTGGCTCTGAGGATTGGATTACTGGTCTTGGTAGCTGGTGTTATGGCAGCAATCATCCCCATGCCATGGAAGGTGTTGTTGCCATCCAAGGTTCTAATGTTGTGGTCAACATTGTCTGCAGCATATTGGATAAACCCACCAGAGAAGCCAGGAATATCAGTTCCATGCGACATCACAGCATTACTCAGAAATCTTTGCACCTCCTGGTACGAGCAGCAGAATCCAAGCTGGTGAAGAGTATCGATTAGGAAGCGAGATGCAAAATGGTGGTGGAGCTGGACACCAAGCCCAATCTGCAGTGGCGCCAGAATAACTCTTGGTCTGGTTGCCTGCATGATTGTCTGTCCGATGGAGGCAGTTTTCATGCCAATATTTTTGCCCACAAGCAACCCTTTCAGTAGAACCCTGAGGCTTTCTGGAAGAAAGTTCTTGGCATCCTCTTCAGACTTAAGTGAGTCACAGTCAGGATATACATCATGGGATGTTTCAACCAATTTGATGTCATCTTTGATAAGTTTGGCAGCAGTTTCAATTATCCTCATCTTCTCTGCTTCTGGATCAGCTTCCCTGTTAGAATAAAAGTCCTGAAGGATTGCTTTGGCTGTGCTCCTGAAGGTAACCACATTTGGCTTCCCATTAATGTTGGTTTCAATTATTCTGTCACCGAAATGTTCCTTAAGTTTTGACTTCATGTGTGTGTAGCCATATGCTTCATGTTCTGAGCCTTGGAGATTGTCCTCCATCCGTCTAACAAGGTCATTGATTGTGATCTGTTCATCATCATTTTCTTCAAGGAAGTTCACAACTTCTAGAAAGGCTTTAAGTCTTTCTTTTTCTTGTGGTCTACCCAGTTTTGGTTTTTTGGCCCCTGTTTCGCTGGTCTGATGATCTGCTGGCATTTGCTTCTTGGTATGGAAATTAATGCTGCACACTTGGTGATAGACTGCATCTGCAGCATGCAAGTCATGCACATGCAGCACACGAGCTTTCACTGTGGCTGCCCAGGCATCTCCTCTCTCATCACAAGATATCAAGACTGTGTCCTTGAACTCAACCGTTCTCACTGGGAATACAGGCATATCAGAACTTTTCCTCTTGGTCCCAACATTAACTGACCTCCCACAGAACAGTCTCTGTCATAAAGGAACTCCATCTCAGCTGAGCGTAGAACACGGCTGTGTTCCATATAATGTTCTTTTTCTTGTTGCTTCTCCTTCAGCGCTTTCACTATTTGTTGTTTGTTGATATATTTCTTGCGGCAGACTTGATGAACCAGTTCCCCAGGTGATGTATGGATGTCATCCTCTCGAGATGTACTTGCTCGGTTGATGGTGTCACTCCCCTTTTCAGTAAGGGTGGACAGTGGCTGTACTTCTCCCTCTGCGGGCTCCTTACAGATGGCACATCTCAGAGGGTCACTCATTGTTGCACTCATGGTGCTAAAATCATTAGCAGAAGATGAATATTAACTTTTTACAGTACAATAACTAACACATAGCCACTAATAAACTTCATTAATTGGAAAATATGGGTAAAAAAAATACCCATATTAGAATCAGTATGTTTCATAGAGTAAAGGCATGCCATTTTCATAATTTTGGGTAAGAATAATGATTTGTATGACATGTTGGTCCACACATGAATGATTTCATGTTTTAAATATGTTTATTTTTTAACATTACTAGGATACTTGACTACCTAACAGATGGTAGATGTCATTACAAGCAAGCTAGAAATATCATAGTAAGCGCCTGTTTCTCCATGTTAAGCACATCATGCTACCCAATTATGTCAACAACACATCGACAACACATACGCTACAGGAATGTTAGCTCACTTAGTAAGCTAGCTAAGCTAGACATATCATAGTAAGAGTCTGTCTCTACATGTTACGCACATCAAGCTAAACGATTGTCAACAACACAAACTGTTGGCTAGCTACAGAAAGGTTAGCTAGCTTAGTTAGCTAGCTACTGTTAGCTAACTATAAAGTAGGCTAATTTGATGGTTCATTATTATACTGATAATAATAACATACTCTTTCATACAATAGTAATGAATGTGCAAATATGTTGTGGACATATATCAATTTGGTGACATCAACAATGTTCCGAAGTAAGAGAGATAATACTTACATGTATCTTGTTGTGAGCTCCGTGACACTACTGATATGTGGGCCTTAGTAACCATGGTTACCTGACAGTTACAGTTGATAAGAATCAAAGGTTCCAAAGAGATACCCACTTATGAAAGACAAAACAGTTTCTGGGTGATTGTGGACATTATTAAACCCTTTGTGTGGACATCAGACAAGAAGACATGCATAAATCTATTTTTTAACATGGGCGGCAATGGGAAATTTTGGCATCCCCGATTTCAGTATTTTTCAATACTTTCCACCACTTGGATTCCTTAGGACTTTTGATATGTTATAAATGACATATTTATGAGACTAGAACAATTGAAAGAGTTTCTGTTGCAATTTGTGTGGGGCCATGTCGTATAATGCCTGTACTACATGGTTGTTAATTTAGTACCACCAAACTGTTATCAGCTGTTAGCATCATGCTGCAGACATGTGAGATGTGTAAAAGGAGAGTAAATGTGAGAGTTGATGGGAATAAAACCCACATTTTTTAAAGATATTGTGACATTTTTGCATCAAAAATGACAAACAATATCATATATTTTCTTTAATTTGGCACTAACATTATCCCAACGCTCAAACCAGAGAAATCTGTAAGTTTACTTGAGGTTACGACGCGTTCAACATGCTCGAATGTTGCTTTAACATTTTGGAAAGAGTCAAAAAGTGAGGAAGGAATAACACCAAACATTGTGCAAATCATAGTTTGTCAATGAACTTTTCCACCTGAGTCACATCAGCTGTTTCATGATCTCACACTCCTCTTGTTTTGTTTTGATGAGAGACCCCTAGAGGCAGAAATGGACCACTGTTTGTTTAAAGCTCTCTCAGATTACTAGTTCATTGCCCGTAGGAAGTATGTATTCCTATAGAAAAGTGGGAGGTTAAGTAGCTTTATCATGGATGACCAAATGAGGCTGTTTGAAGGTGAGACGTCAGGGATATAATTGGCTGTTTGACTACTTTTGATTATACCATTATATTTCACCTTAAAAACTATTTACCTTGCCTTGTTTGGTGTCATTATTTTCAGCACAACCTCACATGTGTGACTGTACAGTTATTTTTTTCATTTTGACATATTATATTAACACTATGGACCTAAAATCACAAAATAACATAAAACCAGAGTAGGAAAAAGTTAGATTTTTTACTGTGAAAACCACAAACAGTTTAATGAACCAATTGCATTAGTTATAATGCAAATATAAATTGTTGTTTGCTAAATCTGTGCATAAGGTTTTGAAATTCACAAAGTTATATGTAACTATTTACATTTAAATGCAGGCAATGCTTCAGGCTCCTCAGCTCATTCCTGCCTGCTCCACATTTAGCAGCCTCCTCCTTGTTTTGACTCACAACACAAAAAAACGACTACACCACACCAAACACTACATTACACACTAACTATACACTCCAAACACGCTCTATGTCACAAATCTCTCAACTCTCAAAACTCGCCATCTCTGTCGCTGTCTGTATCACCGCCTCCGTCCCTCACACAACTTCCCGTTCCTCAACAACCAAACTTGCTGCTTGCGGACACTCCCGTGATAAAAGCCCCTTTTTACCGTTTCTTCTGCACCAGACACAAAGCAAACGTGACGGCAATGTTCCCGAAAAAGTGGGCCGGACATTATTTACCCTAAGTCCGGTTTTGGACGTGCCGGTGCGTCCGGTCCGTCGCCTCGGGATGTGGGCCATGTGGGTCAGCTAGCTACACACGGACATCCACAGATTCCGATTCCACTTTGTTGTCCGCGCGTCTCCGGATCTCCTCAGACCCGAACAGACTCAGTCCGGACTCGTTTAGTGTCATTAATCCACAACAGTCAGTTTAGATGCACAGAACAGAACAGAACGGGACCGAACCGCCGGCAAAATCCCGGTCCAGCTTGCGCCGCTGCAGGTATCAATCTGCTTGTTTCTTAAGGTGGGGGGTGGCGGTGGGCTCTGCAGTGATTGGCTCTGGTGCGCACGTGACTGTGGTGGCTACGGTTAGCAATCCTAGCGGAATTCGTAAAGCATTCCTGAAATAAATTATTAACGGTATCATTGCAGTCCAAACAAACGCGTCGTTGCACACCCTTGAACCACGCAGCAGCCATGTTGAAAGTCTCAGGTTAGTCTGATCCTGATCTGCAGAGATATTTGAGGCAAACACAGACAGACAGACAGAGAGACAGACAGACAGAGATTCCTTGCTTTTATAGAGAGATGTCCTCAGGAGATGCTGGTGATGTGTCATGTAGGAGAGGTCACGTACAGGAAGAATCAAGGACAAAACAAGCACAAGAGGCGAGAACAAACGTGACAAACGTGAGCTGTTGTTGATCTGACTGTCTAACAGGTGAAATGTGCCTTCCTCCCATACAGGGTCAGAATCAGACTGATGCCGGTGGTCCTCACGCCGAAATTCAATCAGGTCAGTAGAATCCAGAGCTCTGTGCACAGAACATTTGTATTTTTTTATATTTTATTTTGGCAAACTGGTCATAATTCATTTTCTTTCTTTAAAGGAATGGATCTCCGGGTCAGACAACCCAAAACCTTTTTACCCTGACTACACCGAGCGGGTCTGTCCCGTCCGCGACTACACTCTTGTCTCCCAGTCCAGCAGCGACAGCTCCGACTGCTCCACCTCCTCGGTCACCACCGACCAAACCGACTGCTCCATCCCCATGCCTCTGGACGGGTCAGACCTGTCTACCTCCTGCTCCTCGTCCACCTCCACAGTGTCCGTCTCATCTGAGGGGCCGGAGAAGGTTTCTGTTTAGGAGGCAGCTTGGGCCAGTTGGGTTTTACCAAAGGTTCATAATCAAACAGTGAGTCTTCTCTTTATCAGTGGTCTGTTTCATCACACCAGTGGACCTCGAAGAAAGTTCCTCTCATATATCAGACAAAGGCCATTTAAAACAGTCACTTCCTCTAATCCTTTACAACATCTGCTTTAAGGTTAACAATGACAATACATGTTTCAAAAACATATCAGTTATTAGGAGAAAAAACGTTCACGTTACAGACTCACTTATGAGAAGCACATATATCAAAGTCTGCATGAGGAATATAATATCCAACGTTTCTTAAAACTCACTGACTTTATAATTTTTGTAGCTTTATTTTCAGCTTTTATACGTTTTATTCTTCTGCTTAAATTGGAAACTAGTTTATATTCTGCACTGCGATCTGATCTACAGACTCTGACGCCGTCCAAGTCAAGCCCAAGGTTGAAATACTCACCTCTCTTCAACAGTTCCAGGACAGCATTTCAATAGCTGATTGAAAGTTAATTCAACATAAAAATAGGAAATAATTTACATACATTTTCATTGAAAACTGACAAAAATGGACAAAATAGAATATCCTAATATGACGGGCAAAATCCCTTAATAGTATTGTGACAATATTTGAGATGAGACTTTTTATATTAACAGTACTGACAGATAACACAATATATAATCTAGGTGCCAAGTTTGGTTAGTTCTAATCCAAGAGGCTTCTTCAGCTGTAATTAGCCTTTAGTTTTACCATGATCGACCTGGATGACTGAGAACCTTCGTCAACACAATATAACATCTAAGAAGGCAGCGTTCATTGTTCTCAGGTTCTTTCTAATTTATGTTTTCTGAGTTTATGTTTTCATCCGTTCATTTGTCTGTTTGTGTACGAGACAAACTGCTGAACGGGTTTCCACAAAACTTGGGTGGCGAATGAGTCTCAGACCAGAATTTAACTTTTGGATGAATCCTGGATTGTTTGTTTTTCTGACTTTCTTAACATTGTGAGATCAGGGCGTTTTTTTATTTCACATGGTTTAATGTGTGTCGATGAAAAACAATCTGGCGTATTGAGGTGGCTGGTATCCATGGATGAGTATATACTGAAACACAGCCAAATAAAAACACAAATCTTGCAGCAATAAATGTGTTGCGTTTGAATTTTTGATTCTGCTTGATGTCGGGCCTTGGTGGAGGTATGCACTCTACTGAGTACCATTATAGTTAATTAATCTCTTGCAATTGATCTACAAAGGATTGCTGAATAATTTATAATGCATCAATAAAGCTATTAGTGCTTATTTATAATGACACCACAACTGATAGCCTAATACCCAGATGATCTGATATGTTCATATCAATATTAACATCATAATTTGTGCATCATATTCCTTTAATTTTGAATGTCTTACTGTATTTGAATGTACTTTTTTTCAATGTGGTTGTTTTTATACTTGTGTTTTAAGTGTTTGTGTCCAACATCTGTATCTCAGCTGTTCCTGTGTACTAAATAAATAAATAAATCACATCTCCTCACGTCAGAGTCTCTGCAGCTGTACATGGCAGCAGGATAACCTAGTTCGATCTGCCCGGTCCACTTATCTCCACTGCCCGTTAGAGGGAGCGCAGTGTCCCGCACAGTACGGAACTGAGTCAACGCATTTTTCAGATTCAAGAAGGGAAGGGCGCAGGGCGGCTGGCCCCCGCAACAAGACACGGAGACACAACTCAGCTACTTCCTTAGCTGAACCGATCAGCTACCGCAACCAATTGATGTCTTCAGATGAGATTTAAGACTTTAATGTGCATCTAAGTTGGTTTGAATTCGCCGTTGGTCGTCCACAAAAAAAATTACAGCCCGACAAAATGTCAGAGGTGGCCGACACTCGCCGGTTGAATTCTAAGCCCCAGGACCTGCTGGATGCTTACGGCCCCCCCAGCAATTTTCTGGAAATAGACGTTTACGACCCACAAACCATTGGAGTTGGACGGACCCGGTACACAACTTACGAAGTTCGCATGCGGGTAGGTGTCCAACAACACCTTGTTTTTTTTTCTTCTCTCGCATTAGCTTTTATTCGCTAGGCTAACTGGTAATTACAGTGTTGTTGCTAGCCAGTTAGCATAGCTAGCCGTTGTGCCGAAGTCAACGGAGCGGACGCGGCTGTGACGTTGACGTTCGGCGGTTGGAGGAGCTCAAGATGGCGCGCCAGTAAAAATCAAGCACCGGGGATCGGCAGCGGCCTGCAGTGTGGGGTTAATCACCAGAGGCTGCTCGGTGTAGTTTGTTAAGCAGCAACGGCTGACGTGTAACTAGATATAAGTTTAGTGACCATACTTGGTGAAAGCATACTTACAGTTTCAGCCATGCCACTTGTTTAGAGCTAAAGTTACAGTCTTTAAAACAAACTAAATCCTGAGAAACGTAACGTAACGAAACAGTACGAGAGTCCCAGCAGGCACAGTGAAGCTAGAAGCTAACGTGAAAAGCTACTGGCGCTTAGACATCCCCTGTCAAGAGAGTCAGGACTTATTTAATATGATCTGCCTTCAGAGATGTGAAAGTAGGTCGGTCAACCAACAGACTAAAAACGATACTACTGCTCAGTAAACATGAAGCGAGTGGAAACGCTGGCAGCGTAGCTAAATACATGGTAATGCTAACAATGTCGGTGTTTGTATGAAAACGGTAGAAGTGGTTTGCAGTGTCGCCTGTTTATTAATCTCATTATTTAATGGAACATACACGAACATTTACACTCGTAGTGTGTGATACGTGTAACTTCCTCGTTTGGCCAACTGGCAGTTAAGTTTGTCCGGCTGTAAAATCCCTGACACAGCTGAGTTTGAGAGCCACATTTTCAGGAAGCTTATGCTAAAGCTGTGATTGCGTAATTGAGACTTATTAGGCTTGTCTCGACAAGAGAGCCTGAAACTCAAGGTGTTTTGCAGATCCTTCCTCCTAGGACAGTGTTCCCATGATAAAACACAGTAATATTAGTGATCTCGTGCAGGTGTTCTGCACCTGAGTGAGTGATCTGAGGTGAGCAGTGTTGCCAGATCTGCAAGCGACCTGGCTTTGACTAACCCACTTTGCAAAAACATCCAAAAGACATCCATTGGAGAGCCAGAATGAAAGAGTGTGACGCCTGTTTTAGATGTGTTTTCAATGTCACCGGGTGACGTCCTTACAATGTTAAAACACTAAAGCTTTTACAATGTAGTTTTTGGCATCTCTTCCACTTCAGTCACAGGCCTAAAGAACTTGGAATGCTACCCTACATGATGATGGTTGGATTACTAAATCATGGTCTGTAATAAAGCTGATTAATAGCTTCCCTGGTAAAGTGCATGCCTCATTCAGACCACGTTGAGACCAATGGTTCAAATCCATGTGTAGCTTTGGATGCGTTGGGTCATCAGAAAAAACTTTAATAACAAACTTATAAACATTTCAAACTTATTTGACTGAGGTTGAACAGTTTACATTTCATTGTAAAAACATAAGTTTCGAACCCTGTGAGGATGTCACTTGGACATCAATAGTTAACATTGAAAAGACGTTAAATAGCATTTATTTTGACTCTCCACTGGACGGCTTCAGGGATGCTGAACTGACATCTTTTGTACATGTTCTTGTTCAGTGGGAGATGATTCAATCTAATGTGAGAAAGAGAGGCCACTTCAGTTCATACTGTATATGAAGTACATGTATGAACTTATTTTGCATTTCATAGCAAATGTTTTAGTGAATGTAATGGTAACTTTGTAGCCTTATATAATCTCATATTTACACTTTATCAAGTAGACTACTGCAATAACACCTGTCAAAACTGACATGTTGAAGAAGAAACTAAACTTGCAGTATCTGCAGAGTGCCTTTGAATCGTCCCACATCTGATGTCAAATCCAGTCTTTCAGTACGGTCTCTTACTCCCACTCTTCCATATTTAGCCCACCCTGTCCCTGGCATTGTTAGCTGAGAAGCTGAAATATACCTCTTATAATCACTGTTTTTCTTTAAAATGTGATCCGTATTTGTGTTGTGTATTAGGGGTAGGGAGGGTTGGAGGGAACAGGGTTGTAAACTGACACTAGAACATGTCAGACTATCTAGCATTTGAGCTTTGGGAACAAGCTCAAAGAAGCAGCTACACTTGAGAAACAAGGCCAAAAAATGCAACTCTGTGAAAATGTGTAAGCGACTTTGCAGAAAAACAAGCTCAAGGTCACTTATGATAAACAAACTTGGCAACGCCGGAAGTAAGGTCCACTAATCAAGGTTCCTCTTTGTTATTTTGCATATCCAAATACTGCTGTCTCATAACTATAGACAGAACAAAACAAACCAGCCGATCTTGACTGGAACACATAGTTTCATTACAGCCCACTCACTGTCTACAGCAGTGAATCATGGGGAAGTCATGTTAAAGGGTCTCCCCCTCTATAACCACAGAAACACTGAGCGATACCTGATTGAATGAATCACCGCTATCAGCTGCACATCTTCCGACATGAAGTCTAAATGATCAGTTGCCCATAAAATAATGAACCACCAGAGATTTACACAGAAAAATAACAATTCTCACCCCAGACTAGTGTGTTAGACTAATACTAGTTGAAATATGGCAGTAAGAGATATGTCTTGTCACACCTTTGTCTCTGAAGGCACATCTACAATATCCAGTCATGATAGTAGCCGACCCTAACCCGTAATGATTGAATGTAGATTAAATCAGTGGATATGTTGTGAGTTTTTTTTCTTTCTTTGTGCAGACAAACCTTCCCATTTTCAAACTGAAGGATTCCTGTGTGAGAAGAAGATACAGTGACTTTGAGTGGTTAAAGAATGAGCTGGAAAGAGACAGTAAGGTGAGTGCACGATAATGACACGGTTCAGGATCATAATTTAAGCCGGCTGGTGGGTATAAACTAATAATTAAAATGGTCTGATAAGCGACGATGTTTGTGTTACATTTGGAACGATAGAAGCTCGACGTCGATGATCATGCAAAGTAAACAGTAGGATTACACTGTAGGTTTGTTCTCTGTGTCAACAGTAAATGAAATGTGAGTTTAGGTATATATATAGAAATGTCTGCAGCTTTGACTTGACAGCACAGCTAGTGTGGATTTTGGATTTCATGATTTTGACTGTTGCCATCACCTGTGTTGACCCCTTACACCTGCAGATTGTAGTACCATCTCTGCCGGGCAAAGCCCTGAAGAGACAGTTGCCATTCCGCTCAGATGAGGGCCTTTTTGATGAGTCCTTCATTGAGGAGCGACGAATGGGCCTGGAGCAGTTCATCAACAGGTCAGTCTATTCAACAGTCCTAATACCACTGCTGGTGTGAGACTTTTTCACATTGGTAGGAGACAAGTGTGTCTCTCTGTTTTATATTTTTGTTGTCTTTTGTGCAACATTCGTCATCAGAAATGCAGTTTGAAAACAGGGAACAGTAGAAAGTAGTGTTGTCACAAAACTAGAACTCCTAACTTTGATACAATACTTTTTTAGATATCCATATTCAATAAAAAAATGACACAACATTGAGGGAGTAGAATTTCAGATTTTTTTTCGAAAATAGATATAACAAGGCTACTGTCTGTTGTGCACAACAGCATACAAGTAAATTTACTTCTGGAGGTGATGGGACTAGATAGGCGCTACAGCAGTGCGTGTGTCAAGTTGCTGTCAGAGAGAAGAAGAAGAAAAGTGGAAATAGTGTTGATTCTGCAAAGAATGTGTATTGAAACCATTTTAAATAATCAGCCTCAATATATTCTGATATCATACTAATGGTAAGCAGCAAATCATAATCCTCATCAGTCTTCATCCAGACGGCCGCAAGATTTGTTTTAAAAAGTCTTAATCAAAGACAATCTTAATTAGACACATCGTTTTTTTCTTGAGCTGACGACGGAAGCTGCTAAGGAGTGAGACATCTCACTTCTTACCAGCAGCCTTATTTTCTACACCTGTCACATCATATAATCACTTCCGAAGAGGGGCAAATATTAGTTGTTAATTATTTTGGTATTTTCTTGCCACAAACTGCGTCAGCCTAAACAGAAAATCACTAATCTAGCAGGGTCAGACATAACCAAAGATGTCAGGCCCTTCATACGGTTTAACCTTATGTCTGCTGTCCGTCTGTGTGTACGTTTCTGTAGAATTGCAGGTCACCCCTTGGCCCAGAACGAGCGCTGTCTTCACATGTTTCTGCAAGATGAAAGCATTGACCGTAACTACATTCCTGGAAAAGTACGACACTAGGGTTATTGAGGGAGGCGGGGGTGGTTAAACTCTGGGGTGGAGGTTGGACTGTCTCTTGCCTTTCTCTTCCCTGCTGTCGCCTCTTTAATCTCTCTTTCTGCCTCTCTCTCTGTCTTTCTCTCTGTCTGTGTATATCATTATTAAGTCATATTGACGCTATCATCGAGTTAGAGTATGTTCTCCTGCTATACATCAGGACATATTGATAATGTATCAAACAACTCTGTGACTCTCTCTCTCTCCCTTTCTGTGCATTTGTTTTATAATTGTACAATAAGGAAAGAAACCCCTCGGTAGTAGTGATTGTATCGTGAGAATTTGGCTCTTAATCACAATTTTCAATAGTTAAGACAATGTATGATACATTCAGTCTTTCCTCCTACAAGTGTCATATATCTATGATTGTAATATAATGTGAATAAAGTAGAATAATGTCCAAATACGTGTGTTGACGCTAATGTGTACCATAGGGATACATGTAGGCTGTGAAGGAGAGTACTGATCATGTTTTGTTCTCTTTGTTTTTTTAGGTATGAATGAAGTAAGTTTGCTTTACTTTATCTTGTCTTCAAGAGCTTTCTGGAAGTTAAAGGGGGTTGCATGGGCATCATAAAGACCAAAGGCGATAGTTCACAAATACTTGAGGAAAACAATGATAATGCCACATGTTAAACGATCACAAGAGATCTGACTGCAATCTGTCGTTTTCAACCTTTTAAATGTGCCGCACATAGTCCCGGGTTGTCACATACAACAACCAGGTATTCCCCCTAAAATGTTGGAGTGATCACGGTGTGTTGCAAAGGGAAGAACGTCCTGCAAGCCAGTTTTTGATGTAGAGAAAATTTGTGGAAAAAAAGAGGAAAAACAGTTTGTTTTATTGATAATGTGTGTAATAACGTTAATTTCTCAGAAACGGGCTTGCAGAAGTTTCTCAGTCCACCAGTGGAAACACAAACCACCACTCGTGTTTTGAGTTATGTGAACTATTGTTTAATGGGATTAAGTTCTTTACATCCCCAATGAATAGAGCTGTTTTTGTTTCCGACATGTCTTTTCAAACTAATTCTGATACATTGTCATTATCAAAAGCACTAATCATTGGCTGCATGGCACACCAGCACGCTTTGTTTGCATTATATGTGTGTCAGTCTTGCTGACAGCTCACTTCACACACTTCAGAACACCATCATGTTCTTTAGTCTATTGATTCAGATTATTTGCTTCCTTAAATGGTGACTCTGCCAATTGTACACCATGACATGTGTTAACAGGTCTTGACGAGGACGATTGCATGTGTGACAAAAGAAGTATAAACCTTTCTGGCTCCAGAAGAAGCTGCATGTAATCTGATAAACTGCCCTCAAATGATTCACTCAGTGACTAAGTTGCATCAACCATTATCAATTATTCTGACATTTTTGGACTCATTATGGTCAACAAATGATTGGAATCAATACAGCAGAACCAAAGATATCATTCTTTTCAAACCTTGTGCCTACATTACCGACAATTCAATTTAGCCACTGAGTGACATCAGCATAGACAATTTATCAGATGACATGGAGCTTCCTCTGGAGCCATTAAAGGCTTTATACTCCTTATTTCACATATGCAGTGATACTTCCCAAAACCTGTAATCACACTATAATGTAGAAAACTGGCGGAGTAACCCTTTAATTTTCCTCCCAGACGTGAACAACAAAGCAGTTGATGAGTAAATATTGTTTTTATGTCACGCTTGTCTTTTGCATCTGATTCTACCATCATTGTGTGCAGTTCATTAGACATTGTTTATGTTTAATGAACTAAATGAGTTAAATTGAATGTCCGTACATGAAAATTGCGTTACACTAATTGCGTAAAGGTTACATGCAAGTGTTGAATTAATAGCATCGCAGAAACACAACACATTAGTGATGCGAGCAGCTTCACTGCATGATGCTCACGTGTGAAGTCTGATGCACAGTAAACCTTCAGCTCAGGGAATGTCTGTCCAGCTCCGACTCCATGTCATGAAAACTGCATGCGGTCCTGTGATGTACCTTTACTGCTTCGCACCTGTTAGAGCTGCCATCATTTATTTTTTTACTTGCCTAACTAACTGAATAAGAGGCAGTTACCCATTCAGTCCAAACAGTGTTGTCCCTCTTAGTACCTTAATAGAAGCAAATAGTTGTTGAAGAAAATGATTTGATATAGTCTGAGTATGAATAACTCTCTGGAGAAAGATGGTTGATTGTCACGTCTCGTTCCCAGATTGTTAAATACTGTCAGGGGTTTGGTGGGTTTGTCAGCCTGAAGTTTCTGATGACCTGAGGATGAGATTCAATCAGGTCTCTCTCCAGAAAGTTGAATTTTATTGCTTTAAAACTGGCACCAACAAAGAGCACGTGTTCGCATGTTCAGTTTTATTCCAGGATTTAACAACACTTGACAAAATAGTGCTCTGTGATATGGCCTTGAATAATACCTTGATATCTGTCGAGTGCTGCAGGGATGACTTGTTTTGCACACACTTTACCATAAATAGTTTACATTTACAACGCTTCAGTGAGTTGATGAGTCTCGTTTAATGTCACCAACAACTTCTGTAGTCTCATTTAGCCACCTGTTAGCAACCGCATTTTGTAACCACACGTGAAGGCTTTATATTTCAAATGTGGGGTAATAAGTGCCGTATTTAATGTCATGGAAACAACCTTTCAAATCTCCTAAGCTTGTCTTAACCACAGACCTTATTTCCGCCATTTAACCAAAAACCAATTCAAAAGGCGTTTTGACTTCTGAGGGAGCCAGAAGTGCAAAAAATGCTGATTACTTTCCGGGTGTTAGGACTCCTTCCTGTGGCGCTCCAGCAATCAGTCAAGCTTTACTGATACTTGAGAGAACTCACTGACGAGTGACGCTGATTTATAATTACATCATATCAAATTAAAAGGATAAAATATAACAGTTAAGATTCTGTGTAACACAACAGGCTAAAACAGCCAAACAAAACAAAAGAAAACTTCTAAAAGTTTGCAGATATGTCAGATGATTTATATGGTAAAATAAAAAGACAGTCATGTAAAATGTTCACGATTTAGAATTATAAGGAAGTGTAGTTGTAAAAAATAACAAGCGGTGATTTAGAAGTCTTTTTGTGTATATTGCAATCCTGATATTTTAAAATATCCTCTGAAGCACTTCATAAATATTAGGACTGTGCGACAAATATTGTGATATTTTTAACCAAATACCAGGATATTAATTCCGCAACAATATTGTAGAGATGACTATCGTTGCATGAGAGTTCTGATAGATAATCATCAGTAATGTTGATGTGATGACTACGTGGTAAAAAGCAAGAATTAGAACAAGAAGAACATTTTGGTACGTTGATAAAATGACATCGCTTGATTGTAAAGAAGCATTTAAAACCAGGAACAACACAAGACTCTAACATATCTCAATATAATGATAAATATACTGTCTCACATCACAAACACAATATATTATCAATACATTAATCAGCTGCAAAATACGTCTGACACTTTCAGAAGGAGTGTACAGCAGAAGTCTGGATCTCAGTTCCGTCTGTTCTCCTTATTCCATGAAGGAAGACAAGAATACACTAATTTAAAATGATTCTAGAGACCACAATGCAATTCTGTTCAGTGTCTTTGATTGTATTACCCAAGCAACCGCCTGCTCCAACAAAAAAATGCAAATGAGGAGTCGTACAGGAAACATTATCTCTATATGATATCCAGATGTTGTGCCATTATCTGAGTCGGTGCTCAGAGAGACTCACAGCACCGACCGCATCTGTACATTATTCCTCATGTTTGCTGTCTGTCTCTTTCTCTCTCTCTCTTATTGCAAAGACAATACAGACTGCTGCACCTGCCCCATGTACATTTATTTCTACATCACGTCATTTAAAAAGCCGGTGGAAAATGTCAGAACTGATGAGAATCAACGGTGTAGGAGAAAACACAACTGTTGCTCCCGGAGATCCGATCTATAAATTGTTTGTTGTTGTGTCTTTATTCAGTCATTCCACATAAAGTATGTACATTATTTTTGATTCAGTAATCAGAGAAGAAAATGTTCCATATATCCTTTTGTCATTTTGTCATAGCTAGATTTTTTTTTTTTTTTTTTTTTTTTTTTACATTGATTGTTTTTTTTCTGAATGTTTTTCTTTTTTTATATTGATTTGACCAACTTTAAAATGAGGGTAATTTCCTGCTTTGATTAGAGTTTTTCTTTCACTAGCAGAGATGTGATTTTGATGATAACCTCCCAAAGTTGAGCAACATGTAGCATCATGAAAAAGGACACAGACTCGTCATTCCAATCAAAAATGTTTCCCCGCCTGAGTTTTCTGCTCTGGACTCTTCTGGCTCTTAGACGCGATTGTTCCCTGATGAATTGTTTTAACTCTGCTGTCTCAGTTACATCATCATGCCTACACTTTGGCTGTGTGTTGTCAAATCAGCTATTGGGAATGTTAAGTTAGATAAATAACCATATCTAAGCACTGTGACAAGAGGTTCATTATATGAACAATATTTCATTGTTTAAAGGCGTAATCAGCATCTGGTTTATTGATCTGAAATAAGGCTTATTCTGCGCTTATTTTCAGCTGTTTAATTCTTTCTATCAATATTATTGTGAAGTGTATTAATACATGTTATCATTGCAGTTCCGCTATGGGTGACGAGGAACTTCCTTGTTAATTCTGTCCACCAATTAAATTTCCTGCTGCCTGCTGTTCCATGTCTGAATGTCTCTTTTCAGTTTTTAAAGTGAAGAAATGGAAAACGAAGCCGCTTAAACTCCTCAGTTACTGTGTGTGATCAGTGCAGCTGGACGAACCTCTGCAGAGTGACAGATGACCTAATTTAACAGTGAAATGTGAAAAAAAGCATACATGCATAGGAAGTTTTGCAATTCTTTGCATAAACATGCGAAAAGATGTGACTACATTTTGTTAAACTCAGTCAGAACACTGTGTGTTTGTGGCCCGACAGGTGTGGTGAGATCAGCAGAGCTCCATGTTTCACTTTGTGGGTTCCTTGGATGGTTCAATGTTCATTTTCCTTGGACTGAAACACAACATGTCACAAATAAATCAGCAGTGTTAAATTGGTCTCCCAGTTAAAAGCTGTTTATGTAACTATTTACAGCAGACATGGATTATTGGCAACTATTCCAATACTTACCTAACATCACAATTTTCTCATTAGACTCACGTTTCTCTGGCCCTCCTGGTTTCCTTTCAGAGTCACACTTCTGTATTTCTCCCATTTATGAAAATTTAAAAAAAACTTTTAGTCATAACTTCTTCATGGCGCTGTGCAGCCTGTAGTCCGCTGTCTCGTTCTCCTCGGTGTGTGAAAGACAAACAGAAATGTAGAGGAGAATATTTAAAAACATGTCAGACGCCCCGGGGAGAAGAGCGAGGTGTGATGTCTCTCTAAAGAGCGGCAATCAATCAAAAGTGATAAATATGAATCTATGTCACAGATTTACACTAGAGGGCGACGTATACTCAGCTGCTCGCTGAGAATTTAAGTATTGAATATAAACATGCTGTTGCATTTTACTTAAAGTCAACCAAATGCAAGAAAAGCTGAAGGTCAGCAGCGACGACTCGTCATCGATGTTGTCAAAAGTACCCAAAAGTCGTAGTTGAGTAAAAGTCAGGATTATGTGTAAAAATATTATTTTAGTAAAAGTGAAAGTCATCGGTAATAGTACTTAAGTTGAAGTCTGAAAGTATCAAAAGTTATTTTCTAGCAACAAATGTACCAAATCAATTATACATAATATATATCTGTTGTTGGTTTGTCAGCAGGATTACACAAAAACTACTGAATGGATTCTCATGAAACGTGCATGGAGGATGAGTCTCAGTCCAGAATAGACCCTGTTCACTTTTTGTTCAGATCCAAGAGTTCTTTCTCACTTTCTTAAATTAGTTCTGCAGGGAATAATGCTCGGACCTTGTTGAAGAACACGAGGCGTGTTTGGGTGGCTGGTATGAGTGATCTGATGCAGATGAATACTTCATTGTATTTAAAAACAGTTCTTGAGTGAATACAGCTGTTTGTTTGCGTTATTTTACAAGCAGTATTTTACCAGTGAATAACTGTGAACTGAACATCTTTGTGTTTTGGACTGTTCATCGAGTAAAACAAGCAATTTGGAGGTGCCAACTTTGGGGTATTTTTGGGGCATTGTATTGAAAATTGATTAAATAATTGGAGAAAAAAACAATACATATATTGTTGATTAAAAGAAGGTATAAAAATACCCTCACTCTTACTTTTTTTGCACGTCCTGCTTCCCTTAAATAAGTTTTGTATAATCCATGAAAGAATAAAATAACACTTTGTGTGCAGAGACAAACAGGCCTTTAAACAGTGACGTGTTAGATAAACCTTTCAACAAAAATCCACTTTAAAGTGCTTTTAAAGATCCTTTATGTGACCCACACTTCACAAAAAGATTTAACCAGAGCAAAGTCTCGTTTATGAAGCAGGAAGGAAGCAAGTCGTGGCCCTGAAGTGGAAACACTGGACTGTTTGTTTCACTGAACATGGATGTTAAAGTCCTCTAATCTTTTTCTTGATGTACTTCACCATCAGGAAACTCGGGGATTAACGGGGGAATTCTGGCCACAGGTGGATTAGAGTTGTCCCAGAATAGTGATCTTGTGATGCAGATCTCGACCTGCAGGCGATCCGAAGCAGACGTGACTGTAATTGGACACAATTGTTGCTTCCACATGAATTAAAGAAAGGTATTATAAACTGGAGACTCATACCGCGCTGCAAGTTGTGCACTTCTGCGCGAGTTCACGAGGTTTCCTGTTAGAAAACAAATCACAGGTTGATAATCAGAGACAGAAAAATTAATTTAGAATTGTTTATCCTTCATACATTCTTTAACTTTAAAGGGGAAACAATTAAACTCATAGTTTGAAAGGTCCACAGCTGATCACTCACATTAAGACGATTGTGTTTTTTTCTGAAATGTTATGTTACAATATGCAAATTAGGTATGTCTAATTAAAAATGCACTGATTTGCATAAATTTCCAGAACAGAAATCTGAACATTGGATAAATTCAGGTTAAAACTAATTGTTTCATTTCAGAGTCAAAGCTTTAAACAAAGGGAATTTTGGATATTTATTATTTAATACATTTTTTCCAGGTGGTTTTTAGAGATAAAATGTTTCATAAATCAGACAAAGAACAAACCCCTCCATCATAAACTACACAATGTAAATGTGACTTTAAATATATATATTTGTTAAATATCAGACACTTGAGACAACAAGTTATGCATGATGTTGCTTTTACTTAAATTGCTAAAATGGAATAAACAATATTTATACATTTCCATGAACTGAATCAAGTCCACATTAACTTTAACTGTGTTACAACAGATATCAAGCAGCTCCGGATGATTCATTAGTGCATAATAGTGAAACTTAAGACCTGAGGGAGACACTTCTTGTGTTGTGTTACCAAATTCAGTCAATCTATCACATCTTACATCCTTTTCGGGCAACAAAAATAACTGACACATATTTCTACATACATACATTCTTCACCGGTAAATAATAACGAAAGTACATCTGTTGGCTTGTACTTTGTGTACACGTGAAAACTGTGGTGACTTAGAGGACAAACTGATGAAGACACTCCGTGAGCTTATTCAATCCAGAGTCCAACATCCTTTTCAGACCACGACAAGAACCTCCGACAAATGCATATGATCCATGAGATGGTACTGTGACCTCGGCCCATGACCCTGATCTCTGCAGGGTTCGTGTGGGCGTGATGTCCCACAGCTCAGGTGTGAAAAGGTGAACAGAATAAATGTTAATTTTGAGGTAAATTGTTGTGAGATTTTTCTGTAAACAAATGCTTTATGTGGTCATGAAACAGTGACAGTGGCGCCACTACGCAGTTTGATTTATAACATATTAGTTTATTTTTCACCTGTAAAATGTCTCCACAAATGTTCTGCTCCACAAAGACAGAAAATGGTAAATCAGGTAAGAAATTAACTGATAGATATAAAACCTCCCAGTGTGATTACTTACATTGAGACAGTTACTTTTCTGATATATTTAAAAAAAAATATGCAGATGTTAAATATTGTTATATATATTTGGTATGCACCAGTTAGTTAGCAACAAAACCCAAATATGATATCCATCAACTTTTGCATAAATCACCAGAAACAGTGTAATTTAGATCTCAAATCTGATTATCATATGAAAACATTTTTTTCCAGTATCGTCTCTCCTTAATCTTATATTAATTCTTATGCCTTATGTTATAGAATTATGTGAAATTGTCTACTTTTTTTATTGAAATCATTTTTTTGGGGGGCGAGATAATGTTGGAGTTAAACACTGAAAGCTCGTTCTTGACCTTGGAAAAAGTCAACAGCTTCACATAAGGTCCAATTAGTAGTTCTGGACTTCTGGAGCTTTCAGCCACACCTCCGTGAATGTTGCTTTGTGATGAGATAGTTTTGCCAACCATCGATTCATGGAGTGCAACCATATATCTTTAAATCCAGAGGGAGAAAAAAAACAAAATGAACAATGAAATTTCCCAGGAACTCTGGGATACATGCACCCACCCTGACCTCCCTTATCACTGAGAGCTCTGACCTACAAAACTAGTGAGCTTTGATGTCCTGAGTAATGAAAGTGGGCAGACAGGACGGACACAGCGGGCCAAGGCGGAGATTAGGTGGTGTTTTGTTAGCGGTTCCAGCGCTGGAGCCCAGTGTGCAGCCATGACGCTTGTTGTGTTTGCAGAGACACCCAGTTGGGTCAGGCTGATAAAGTGGAAGTAAATTGAAAGAGCAACCCAAAGCAGTGTGACTGGGCAAGGACAAAAGCTGAGACGAGTGGCTACTATGGAACCGTCGGACGGAGAGCGATGGGAGAGGGAGAAAATGAGATTTACAAATCCATTTTATCTGGAGTTACACCTCTGGTTCTGGTCCAAGGCATGAAAAACAATACATCCATCCTTTCCCATGAACAAAAATAATAAAAATCCAGAGAGAAAAACAGAATTTCAGTGGCTTGGAGTTTTCGTGACTGTGAACACATTTATTCACTCATTAAATATTACATGTTTCTATGAACTGAATCATTTTCACATTCCTTTTTACGCTCTTACATCACACATGACAAGCAGCTTAATTAGTTAATAATACTGAAAGTACATCTGATGACTTGTGACCTGATGGAGGACTTCTTTAGTAAGAAAAAACAAAAACCGAAACATCTATATTTCCATCACTGAACAAGATGTTCTCAGAGGAAAATAAAGTCGAAGAGCACCGATTGAAGCCAGAAAGGTGGCAGGGTCCGCCACATACAAACAAAGTAAAACAGTATAAATAGTGTTGTACTTTAAGATCAGTTTGTTTATTTAGTTTGTTCAGGCATGAAAACAAAAATCATTCAACAGAGAACTTTCACTCCTGATATAAAATGTCTTTGCAAAAACTACGTATTGCACCTTTAAGTTTCCAGTATATTGTTTTGTGTATGCACCTAAATCTTAAATAAAACTTGGGAAAACACTGTTATGGTATATTGATGGCAGCCATAAAAATCATTGGTTTGAACAGTGTGAACAAGCCGTTACAGAGTTTATACAGTCAGACAGGAAAATATGATTATAACAACTGTAAAGATAAAAACAGAAGTAAAGACAAGTAAGACTGCAGCAGGTTTTCAGTGACTCAGCTGTAAAACACTGACCTGAACAGCTCCAGTAGATGATGAAGAACACAGGATTCAGTTGAAAGCTCAGAAAAAGTTTGTCAGTAGACATTTGAGTTGGTTTTTTTTTCTCCCAATGATCTTAACTTTCTAAAAACTTAACTAACCTTCTACAAAATTGTGAGTCGATCAAATGCTAAAAACAGCTTCTTAGAAATGTGGTGTAAAGTCATTACGCAACAGTGATCTATTTCATACTGATTTCATTAGTTGTAAAACTACAAACATATTTTGTTCATGGCTGGACAACGAACGGATCACGGTGAGCTGCTGCTCTGTGGTCCCGGATCTACAGGGGCCCCAAAGGCTCTCAACAATCATACTAGCTAAAATAACTTAGGACCCTCATGCGGATCCGGTTTTATCACCCGTCCGGTCCGTCTGCATTATGAAGGAGCTGTGGCAAAACGTTTAAGGTGCATTTTCCAACATGCCAACATTTCTCACATGTATAATGTCCGTGTTGTTTAGCTATTCTCTGCTTTTTACAAATATGGTAATAATAAATATAGAACATGCATATATTTTTATTGATAAATGTAAAGTAAATAGGAATGGAGCCCCTGACCCCCACCAACAGATACAAATACGTATAAATAAAACATTATTTATGTGTTTCCACAGACTGAATCATGTCCTCGTTACCTTTTACTCTCTTGCAACACATAACAAGCAGCTCCGGATGACTTCACCAGTGCATAATAATGAAAGTACATGTGATGACTTGATGACCTGATGGAGATGCTCCCTGTGGACCTTTCTTTATCAGTGTTTGTCTTTTTTGTATTATCTGCTCTGTATGTTAATATTAATAGCACCCATAAAGAAAACATGGGTTTGAAGAATGTAAACATCTTATCGGTTCAATGAAGGCTTTGAACGAGCCAATACAAAATTTATACAGATAGAGAGCGTGGAAAAAGTTGTTTTAACAACCAGAAGGAAGTTAGACAACAAGTTTTCCGTGACTTTCCAGCTCCAGTTGAGATTTAGTCACACATGCATTTCCCAGTGCCAGCAATGTCAGAGGTAAAAACTGAAAATTAATTCTTGGTCTTGGAAACAGCAGTTGACTTAATAATCTCACCACAGGGTCGATTTTAGTTCTGAACTTCTGGAGCTTTCAGTGGTACCGCACAATCTTCCTCAGCCAATGTTGCCTTGTGATGTGATTGTTTTGTATCTGTAAAACTGTGAAATGTCCAGTTCCACAATGATCAACTGCAAACTTGGCCAAATCAAATAGTGGGACAGTCGGCGTCCGCAGTTTTTGCCTCCAGAGCTGAATTTACAGATCAGTGTACAATGCTTTAAAAATAGATAACTTACGGGAAAGAGAGACAAATTTAAAAAATATTTCCACGAAGTGAATCGTGTCCCTGTTCCAGTTTACTGTCTTGCAACACATTTCAAGCAGCTCCGGATTACTTCACTGATTAATAATAATGAAAGTACATCTGATTCTTGTACAGCTGTTAATTTAAGGCTGTGGTGTGACTTGGATCACATACTGATGGAGACACTTCCTGTGCTTCAGCAATGTCTCACATCCTGCATCCACAAAAACAACGTAGACATATTTTCCATGAAACTATTCAACATTCAAAATGTCCCAACTCCACAAATATTCTGCTCACAAACCTTTCAATTACTAAATTCAGTGATTCTTTGATAAAATGTTTTATTATTCTATGTAAGAAAACACAGTTAGGGTTTTACTTTGTGATGGATCGATTCCAGTCTGATGCCACATCGTGTTGGTGTTGCATCAAACAGCATTTCTTTGAAATGAGTCTCTGAGTTCAAGTGACTTCGTCGGTAAATAATAACGAAAGTACATCTGTTGGCTTGTGACCTGATGCAGACTGACGCTGTGCTGAACCGGGACCAAGTATGTTACTCACTATAAACATCATATAGTCTCACCAAGTTTGACCCAGCACGTACAGAATGTAGTGAGGAAAAAGACGATTTATAGAACATTAAACCTAGTTTAAGGGAAGCAAATGTCCAACCCCAAACATGTTCTGGTGACAAACCTAAAGTAAAAAAGAATTTCATCACTGGTTGTGACATAAAAAGATAACATTCTACTGAAAATGTATATAAAATATAGGTTTTGGGTCTCCTTTAATAAAGCCACATCCGTCAACCTTTACTGTATAGTTCCATATGTTTGACATTTTATATGGAAAAGAAATGAGTTGAAATGTCGTCTTTGTGCAGACCACATTTCAACTGCTGGTGCAAAATGATTTAAATACCTTCACATGAATCACTACTGTCTCTCTTTCATCTTACAAATGAACACATTTTCATGTGACAGGCCGACTGTGCATACTGACAACTGCAGTGCTGTGAAACGAGAGTTTGTTAGTTCTGCGAGCTGCTAATGTGCAGGAGCAGCTCTACCAAGTTTAAGTTAAGGTAAATCATGGCACATAATATCAGACGGATCAAAACATGATTTATATCTCTCCATTCCCAACATTCCAAGGTTCATCTGAAATAAGGTCCCATGAGGGAAACTGATGAGACGCTCCTTTAAGTCTGATGCCATGTAGTGTTAGTGTTGCATCAGAATTTTTTAATATTGAAGCCCCCCTCATTCGGATGCGTGATGTCACAGAATTTCATCATGCACCGGGACAGACTTTGGATGCGATCTAGGCCTCAGTGGGTGAGTGACATGAGAATTAAGTGTTGATCGTCTCATTGTTTGACACCGCGCTGACCCTCCAGCTCTCTCAGGTCAGCGGGTGCACATGCACATGAAAGAGATAGTTTGGTTTTTCCCTCCTTTTCTTTTAATCTGTGGAACAAAAGCAGCAGGGGACACAGTGCAGAGACTGGGGCCTACCTATACATAGTTGCCTACAGGGGGCGGAAACTGACGCAAGGGCTCCATATATGGGCATTCTACTATGAGACGCACGCGTGCACACAGAACACACATTCTTTCTCACGCGCGGCAACTTTCTTTGTCAAATCTTTGCAATTGTAGTCCAAAACTCTCCTTTTATTCTACCGAGCAGCAGGCTGCTGCCTTATCACAAACATAAATATACTTACGTGTTCTTCCATTCATGAGTGGAAAAAGCTCCACCTCTCCGTCTGCGTCAGTTTGTTTATACTTCCCGCCCCGCCCCGCTGGTGAAAGCCGTAAGCACTCCCAACCGAGCGGGATATTTCATCAGCGGCCGCAGCCTCAGCATCTCTGTCCTTCTCTCCGCGTCCTGTGACCGCTCCAAGCGCAAGATATACAAGGTAATAACTCCTTCACCGTGTTTCATGTGACAGTCAACCATTTTACTTCTCTCTAAATCGTGTTTTGACGACACTCTCCGCCTTGTATCGTGTTCTACTGTACTCGTAGACTGACGCAATCCTCCCTCGTGCGTTTGTCAGTTGTATTGGCGGACTTGCGGTTGAAAACTCGACGGTTTTTTATCTTCAGTTGTTGTTTTTCGTGTTAGGAACTAAACTCTAACGGTCGTATACGGGCTTCACGCGCAGTTTTCCGTTTGATTCACGGTAGTTGACGTTTTGTACGGCGGTTGACGTATCATTTGAGCGGGTTCCGATGTGACGTTAATGTTACTCGGAAAAGCTAAATAAAGTAGAAAGGAGACAGCCAGTGAAAGGTGACCACAGCGGGGGAACGTTTAAACGAGTGTGTACTGTTAAAAACACACGGACCGACACTCTTCCGTGTCCTCCATCGCTCTTTTCATTCATTGTTTTGGTCCGAGGTAGCGGAACACCACGATCCGCTTTCTCGTGGGGGGTGCAACCAAGGCGTGGGATGACGGTAATGATGCCTTCAAAGACCCCCAAACAGCGCCGAATTTCTAACAATCAAATGAGTTCACGGTCCTGCTCTTGTATTGTACTGTAAATTGTTTTGTAGTTGTTAATGTGTTTACCGTGTTACTGCAAAAACGAATGCAGTAAAAAAAAAAAAAAAAGCACAACAACAAGTTAATGTTATTTTGTGATTATAGTTGTAAATTATAAATACTACAATATTGTTTCATTGTGTTTGAATTTATTGACAAAGAGTGTGTCTGCTGTACAGTAAACACACTCTTTGTCAATAAATAAATACATCCTACAATACACCTCCGGCACAAGCTATATGTGTACGTCACACCAGGTAATTACGAGGTTTCCGTATGTTGTGAAGGCACCATTTGCACCACGCGAGAGCCGACGAGCCACGTAGCTAGCTGGTGTTACGGTCCGTGACAGATGGGCTGTCGGCTAAACGGACCGCTGAACATCGCCGAGTTTGGTCAGCACCGCTTGTAGGTAAGGCTATTTCGAGTTTCTGTTCTTGTCGCCTTTACAGTAGCCTAAATTCCAAACACGAGCGAGTGCCATCAAAGTGACTCATCCTTCCGGGTAGGATTCTTTACCCGGGTGTAGTAGCATGCGCTCAGGGTGTTCCCATGCTCGTGTTGCATCAGCCGGTTCCACAACCGAGAGATGTGGTGAAATTATCTGTGATGGACAGAAAAAAGAGTAGAGAGAGTCAACACAACACTGGTTGTGTAGTGTGTTGTGTGAGACAAACCTGCTCGGCGATGAATGATCCAGGTGTAGTCATGGGCTGAGAGAGGTCATCACCCACATGCCACCTTACTCTCTTCAAATCGTGGCATTATTTACCCTTGAGTAGTTTTCAAATGCCGGAAAAACCCAAATAAATAAGTTTAATCAAGTTAGGTTTTTGCACCAACAGCCTAATTTATAGTACATGTTGCACATCAGATTGTTTTCATTGGTGTTCTCTGAAGGAAATATTGTACATATACAGTTGGCAACACCCTGCAAACAGACCCTAATCAGGTTTATGTAATTTATGTGTGTGTTGAGATTTAGATCTAATGTATGGGGATTTTAATGCTGTTCAGTTACTGTGTATTGCAATTGAAAGGAGAGATGTGTTATCTAGGGTTAGATTAATAATTAGAAAACACCTTCATGAAGATAAGACGTACTGCAGGCTGTGTCCTCTTGAGCTATAATTCATATAAAATGGCAGCCAAGTATGAAAACATAGTAAATGTGTTATAAGTTTACTGTACTCTATTGTGACACCCCCTTGAGCATCGCCAGTTTGTAGATTATTTTACCAGAATTGCAGTTAAACATGTGCAATATTGCATCATCTAATCGTCAAGTCACAATCCAGCACTAAACATCATAATATTGATCTGTGCTGCAGGAGGAGACCTGTTCCATCATTCTTGAGCATTTCTACCTCTCTTGAGTAAGATGTTCTGCCAGTTTCTGGTTAGTCATCCAGTGTCTGATAAGTTAATCCTAGTTAAATTGTGGAAAAATATCGTTAACAGGGAACATTGTGTGTGTGTCATAACCGGAGGGGCGTGCACCAACACCTTTAATGTCTCCAGTCTACCTCTGATGATCTGCGTCTGATATGTCCAAGTAGTTTTGTGAATAGCTTTATGAGAAAAGCTGCTGACAGATCATCCTTCTAATGTGAAGATTTGTAGTTCTGCTCTCGCGGCTGTTAAATGATAATGCTGTTGGCTTTGGTGATGGGAAAGTGAACAGATCAGTCGGTTTGTCACATTCCATCTCACAACGAAGGCATTTTTTGGCAGTGGTCGTGGTTTTCAGCCAGGTGACTTAAAGGGTCGTTCAGTTCAGTCTCAGCGGTCAGTCTGTCCACACGTACTCACACACATGCAGTAACAACAACACATATGGCCTTCATGTGAAGGTTACAGTGTGTCTTATGCATACAAACGTACTGTTTATAACTTCAAACACCTGGGAAACCATTGTGTGTGCGTGTGACGGCCACAGAATGGTCCGCGGACTCTGTGCGGACAGTCATAATGCGAGGTACCTTCCAGGGTGATGTGAGGTCAAAGTTACACTCTTCGCTGGATGTTTAGCCCCACAGGGTACTGAACACGATGTTCCCTTTGTTCAGCTGCTCGCCCAACAGTGAGTGTAATACTTCTGTCTTAGCACTCGGAACATTGTTGTTACGTGGATGCAGGATTTTAAGTAAATTGGATAATTGAACAGTTTTCCTACACATCTTCAGAAGAAGAATACAAATGCACAAAATTCTTGGAGGGTGTGGGCAAATTTGAAGACTTGAATGTCAACATTGATTGAGTTACTCAAACTTCAGAGTGACTCACAGGCAAATATTTTAATTTCATCCTGTCACAATCAGCCTTCACCAAGTTCCGGTATTTACATATGGCACAAAAGCTTCAGGTGCCTGCATGAAAAGAGCTGCAGATTAAAATTCAATCTTTGTGTTGTCACAATACTGCAATTTCCAACTTCCAAAACAGTACCTTGAAATTACAATACTCACTACCATGTTCAATGCCACAGGAGAAACTTGACACAACGTTGATTGCATGACAGTTTAGATTTTAATGAAAAGATAAATATAATAAGGCATCTGTACAATTTGTTGTGTCCAACTGCACCATTTTAGGTGCATGAAATAATACATTTTAAAATAATTCTTAACACATTATGTCAGTGATTGCAACAAACAATAAGAAGTTGTGTAAATCTCAATTGTTTAAAGAACGTCAAAAAATATTAGGTGCGTCAGTGCGACCAATGACCATATTTAGTTGCACATGGCAGATTTTTTTGGGGTGCTCGTGCAGCCACAACAGCCGCCCCCTGCTGCCCTGATTTGATCGCAATCAACTTTAGTTTCATGTTTTAACCCAGGAGCCAATTTTCTTGGAGAACTTTGCCGCTAAAGTTTGCAATTGATACTCGACAATGCGACTATGACATGGCAGAAATGGTCATATAACCAGTGGGCTGCACTTTTATTGTTGTTGTCAACAGTGGCAGTCAAAACAAAGCCATGCCTTGTTTATACCTGGTGGAATGAGGCACAGCAACACGCTATAATGGGGTTAGCAGGTTTATTACTTCTCCAAATAATCCTCTTAGATTCCGCGGCAGCAGTTGCAACAAGGCTAAGTCAAGTAACAGGACCATTATCCCTGAAGCCTGTTGTAACCGGAGCAGAGTTGGCCCAAGTCTGGGCAGAATCCTCCGAGATAAAGAGCGCCTTTTAAATAAAAAATTCAGTATACTCTGGTTATGTTGCTGCTGAAGGAAGTGAGCTATGATACCGCAAATCAACTTGTATCCCTTGTCAACACTCGATGTTTGCTTTTCACTGAGAGTCATGTGTAAAACAGGAAGAGAAAATGGCGGCAGGTAGCTCACTAGTCTTTTCATGTGGGTGTGTGCGGGCTGAGGCGTAGTGGGGCTTACAGACGGCACATTTGTGAGCCACACCTCCGTGCAACCTGGCATGAATCTGCCCCACTTACGCAAACGGGCACCCTCGTGAAAACCACAAGGAAAAGATTAGCATCGAGCTGACGTGACGGAGGCATCGAGCAGGGCGAAGGTGGCTCCGGCATCGCTTTAATGAGACCCCCACTTAAATGGGGTCATACAGCAAGTAGGTCTGCATTTCTGTAACCTTAACGTGGGAACTGTGCCACGACTTAGTCTGCAGACATGAAAGAAATCCTTACTTTGGAAGGAAAATGCAACATTTTCCAAGAAACTGATATTTTGACCGTCTTACAGTCAGCATAGTTCCAGTTAAGCACCTTTTGTCCTACTTAGTGAAGGTATGTGTTGGACGAACCCCTGTGGAGATCACAGCCAGCTGGGCACAGTAGTTAAGTATTAGATGTTTATTGACACAACATTTACACTCTCAGATCTCAGTTCCTGGTGTGCGAGTGGAAAATGCTACTGGAATGTCACACCAAGTGGGGAGTGGGAGCGTATCCACCGTGTACCAGTTTCCCATCAGTCTTCAGAGGGCCGACTGTTTATTATTTAATTTCATTGTTTGACAGTGTTTGTCTTCTTTTTTCTCCCAACACTTTGCTGTACTGGGCAGGATATTCTCTTTTCAAACGGAAAGACTACAAGCGCTTTGATAAATGGGTTATGTTATTTTTATGGTATTAATAGGAATATTGTCATTGTACTGAATCATTGTGAGCACATGTATCCGCTGTACTAAGAAGAATTGGGCCAAAATTAGGCCATAACATAATATACAGCTGAAAGACTTCCTTTTGTCAAATTGTCTCACATATTCTGTGTGACCTGAACTCGTGAGCAGGTCAGTAGGCAATATAAGGTTGCAGCGATATTCTTCTTTTAAGGTATACCGTTCTATAAAACTTAGACAGTTATCACACCATATAGATTTTCTTATCTAAGGGTATAACCACAGGCTAATTTGTCTATGAGAAAATGTGCCATTGTGCCAACTGTACCGTAAAGGTCATTCTAACTGTTGAGTGTGTAATATGATATTCTCTGAGATGGATATTGTACCGTGAAAAACAACACATCTTTTCGTGTCTTACAGCTCATTCCTGATTGCCTGACAGTACCTGAAACTGAGCAAGCATGGAATTTAATTCTCAGAGCTTTTCCCCACAAACTCACAATGGCTTCATCGTGCCTTGTGTTCAGGCTACTGCTCAGCACTTAAATTTAGGCTTTACCTGGCAAGGCAGATAAGAAAAATGGACAGTACAACAAAAAGAACCACCAGAAGTGCATCCACACAGTGGGACTGCCCTGTGACTGTGCTGCCTGGTTAGTATTTCACTTCTCCTCTTTGCTGCTTCACCGGTGAAGTGACTGATAGGCCTGAAACGTTCATCCGCCCTCTCAGCGCTGACACCGAGGAATCAGGTGTCACAGCATTAACAGCTTCTGACCTGCACCGCTGCCTCTGACGCGGCCCCGCCCGCCCCATGTTGGAAAAAACTGATGAGTCTCTTTAACGCAGCGTTATGTTTTAAAACTTTTTTAAAATAACAGCTTCAAAGTCATGTTGATGGTACAGTGTCTTGTGACTGTGCATCAGCTTCTCCGTCCCCCCATCACTTATTTATGTTACACAGACTGTCAATTTCTACATAACATTGCTTTAAATTGCTCCAGTTTAGAGAAAACCAAAAGTTTGTCCTCAGTCCTCGAGAACTGATTTCAGCCTTTTAATTTCCAGTAAACTTCCTCTTTCAGGACGGTGGAGTTCGTCTACTCTTGATGGTTCATCTATTGCCATTGTAGAAGTCATAAAAGTAGTGTAGTATTTGCAGATAAGATAAACCTACCATGCAAGTGAGACTATAAGCATGGCTTTGCTGAGACTGACATGTGCCAGAGTTGCAACACTAAATTAATCTCTTGCTCAAGTAATAAAACAAAACACGTGCAGACATGTAGCGAGATGACAAAAACAAATGTTGGCTCGCTGATGACGTTCACACTCAGTCATTCACACTCTCGATGTGCAAAGCTTGGATCTTGAAGTCAACTTTATTTAGCGACATGTTTTAGCTCCTTCAATTCTGATTCTGCTTTCTGTCAGGAGGAACAAAATGAAAAACATTTCTTCATATTCTTGGTTTACTGTGTAGTCAAGGTGGAGAAGATCAAACAACCTAACGTGTTCAAGAGAAGAATGTGTCCCCACAGCTTAGGAGTAAAAATGAAATAAAAATCTTATGTAACAACATTTGCATAAATTCCAGGTGTAACATTTTTTGGGGTGTGTGTTTATGTCACACGGCAGCATTCTTTACTATGTCACTGCCCTCAATTCCAACATCCAGTCAGGGATTTACGTCAAACCTGTTTTTGTGTGATTCTTTGAGTCTGAAAGGTCCCCAAAGACAAACAGAAAGATGGTGTATGTTCAGGTCAGATGTTTCTGTCCTTGGCTTGTTATTACCTGTTTGCGGTGTGTGTGAGTGTGTGCACATGTGCTTTACTGGCACTGGAGTAATCTCTATCATTCAGCCTTTACTGAACTTGATAAGTTCATTACTACAGAGGTAAAATGTTTGCTGTTGTCCTTGAAGGGGTTTTGTTTGTGTCCTTTTTTTTCTAAATCATGATGATACAGTGGGAGTGATCATGATGACCTTTGAATCTCAGATCACTTTGATGAAGATAGTATTTCACAAAGACCAGTTACTGTAATAAACAAAGTGCATTAGGCTCGGGCAACATCCAAAATATTATATCACAGTATTTCCCGTCCTTAATAAAGACGATATTATCATGGTCACTTCGCAGTCAGACTATTTCCTCTCGGGTGAAGAATCGCACAGCTGGTTGATATTCAATTTGTGAAAAATATTGCATATATTTAAATATCTGATCACATTTAAGATCAGCCTAAGCCTACATTGCATTTTCACTTGGAATTTAAGTAAAGACATATTTCTCTGAACCTTTCAGACAGAAGTTTAAACTTAGCCGAGGTGTCTAAAAGTAAGAAAAACACCCATAAACCACCTAGAATTGAGCACAGTTCAATCTATCAGCTATTTGTAACTGTTTATCACATTATTTAATAACCAAATCAGAATTTGAATGCTGCTGTAATGTGTGTTACTTTGTGCTGTGCATTATGAACATTGCACATTACAACAACTTGCCTTATAAAAATTAACAAACAACATTTATAGAAAACGATATTCAACAGAACTGCAAATCTTGAAGAAGATTTATTAATAATTGCAAGTAGATTTTTATTTTGTTTATTAATGTTGTAGTGCACATAAGAAAAAAATGCATAATGGATCAGTAAAAAGAAATGAAATACATACAGTACATAATGATTTGGAAGTAAAAGAATTAAAATAGAAACAATAACATGAGATTCAAATGTGCAGAAGGAGCCAAAAAACCAAAAGGAGTTGTGGAGTGGCCTTCCTGATGTGAAACCTTCAACAGCGAGACAACAGAGTAAACATAAACCACAGTTGCTCATTTCTTTTGTAGAGCCACATTTAGACTAAACTTCCCTTCTAAATCAGAGTTTGTGATATAAATGTGTTACAGTCACTGAGGATTTAGTCATTTGAACTTGTCTTGCAGGTTTGATATAGAGTAAAGGTCAGTTTTTATCCATCTATCAACCTTCTCGCAGTGCAGCTGGTTCACTTTATCGAGCTGCTGGCTCACGCTGTCCTCCTCTCCCCTTGTTGATATTCGCAGAAATCAACCATATCGTCCCCTCGCAGCCTCTGCCGTTCCCAGGCTTCTCCCTGTCAGCTTGTATCTGCTGAAAAAACATAACACAAGTAGTGGAGTGCATACTCTCGCAGTAAGGGAGTGGTGAGGATTCAGACTAGGTGCTCTTTTTGTTTTTACAGGGGTGTGTGCTCGGACAGGTTTATTTGTCGAACCAAATTTAAGATCAGTTGTAAGCCTGGTAGGTTGTCTTTTGTCTTCGTGAGGCCTCTCTGTGTCCCACTGCGTCTCACGATGTGCTACTACGACGTGAGAGGTGGAGGTATGAATTCCTGGAAGTTGTGTAACTGTTTTTTTTTTTTTTTTGGTGTGTTTTTTTTAATGAGTTCTCGTGTAGTGCAATGCGCGCAGCCTGCGGTCACTTGAAATGCATCTAAACCCTGCTGAGACACTGGTCACGATATCGGAAGACAGAAATCAACTTCACCAGTCATGTTAATAAGTCGTCGAGTTGATCGCTGGGAGAGAAAGTGTCAAGTTTGTGATTGTGCCTTCAGTTTTTCCAGGAAAAAGTTCACAGTTGCAAATCCCACAGCCGTGTGAAATGTTTGGCAGTGACTGAATAGTCGCCTGTTTTGAGCTCTTATTTTCTTGTTGTGTTTCCTCACAGGTCCTAATCTGCTGCTGCTGCTGCTGAATACTCTGACTGCAGACCTGCTACTTCCTTTTCGCTCTGCGTCAACACACCTCCACTAAAGGACCAATAAGAGAACTCGGTTAACCTACCCATCTGCCCAAAGTACTGCTACTGTCAGGCCAGTCACACGTGTTCTGTTTAAGCTGTGTCAATCACACACACCCACACTTGACGGTTTAAAACACATAGCCTGCTTCAGCGCCCACACAGTCACAGCAAATATGGCCAGCAAGCTGTCCAACTTTGGCAAAACCCTGCTGCGTCGCCGGGCATTAAACTTCGGGGGCGAGGAGTCCCAGTTCGCCCGCTGCCTGTCCACCCTGGACCTCATCGCCTTGGGGGTGGGCTCCACGCTCGGCGCCGGTGTCTACGTCCTCGCAGGCGAGGTCGCCCGTGATAAAGCAGGACCCGCTATCGTCCTCTGCTTCCTCATCGCTGCTCTGTCCTCCATGTTGGCCGGCCTATGCTACGCTGAATTCGGTGCCCGTGTCCCCAAAACGGGCTCTGCATACCTTTACAGCTACGTGACGGTTGGAGAGATCTGGGCCTTCATCACGGGGTGGAACCTCATCCTCTCCTATGTGATAGGTAAGCTTTTTAACATTGATCAATTCAGAACTTTTTTTTTAACCAAGAACATAGAGAATGATTGAAAGGATTTCCTGTGATGACACGTTTCTGTCCTGTCTTTTAGGTACAGCGAGTGTGGCGAGGGCGTGGAGCTCCACCTTCGACAACCTGGTGGAGCAAAAGATCTCTGACTTCTTCAAAGCCTCGATGGCAATGAAGGTGCCAGGAGGGGTTCTGGCAGAGTACCCCGACCTGTTTGCCCTCATCCTCATCCTGCTGCTTACTGGTGAGTTAACCATCCGTCACTATTCTCTGTATATGAGAGATGATGAAACCTGTTCAATCTACAGAAACATCGTGACGACTTTTACTTCCTCTTAACTGTCAAATTTGATAGCCGACTTAATGTTAAAGAAGAAATGAAACACTTTTCTTTCCGATTTTCTGTATTTGTTCTGTTTTATTTTGAAATACTGGAAAGTTTTACTTCTAAAGTTTTGATTAACTTACTGAGCACAAGCTGAGTGACATAGGCATAGTTAGCATTCATGAAAAACATTACATAACAGTCAGAACAAATGTCACACTGTTATTGCAGCTCGTGTTGTATGCCAGTAGCAGTGTTAGAGCGAAGTGGTGGCTTGGTGTCGCTCGCTGACTGATTGCATGTTGGAAGTGATGAACACGTCCACCCACATAGCAGATCATGTTGTTACTGCTGCTGAAATATGAATTCTCTCTTCTCTCCATCACATCCCCCTCCTCCTCCACCTCCTGTACTTTATGCACTCAGGACTTCTGGCCTTTGGCGTGAGCGAGTCAGCGCTGGTGAATAAGATCTTCACAGGCATCAATCTGGTTGTTCTCGGCTTCGTTATCATCTCTGGGTTTGTTAAGGGGGACACGGCCAACTGGAAGCTGACGGAAAACGACTATGTCGGCTTCATAAACCAGACCAATGGCACCTGGACCAACAAGTAAACGACCGCTGCCTTTGTCTGCTAATTAAATTGTAGTTATAGTGTTTTATCTGTCACTGATTGTCTCTTTTCTTCTGCCTCTCAGAGTTGAGAAGGAATTCGGCAGTGGTGGTTTTGCTCCGTTTGGTGTTGCAGGAGTTCTGTCTGGTGCCGCCACCTGCTTCTACGCCTTTGTGGGCTTTGACTGCATCGCAACAACAAGTGAGTAAACCTACTATTTCCATGACAATCGATGTAGAGAAGGGCTTCACAAGATAAGAGACATTAAAACACACACTTCACACTCTTTCTTCATTGGTATGAACATAAAAACTGATACACATTTGTTGATCATCTTTAACAAACATTATCTCGGTGGAAGGATGAGATGTTCTGTGAGTCAGCACACAGATGTATTGAATCCGGACCTTGTGCTTGTTTGCTCAGAGGTTTGTTTGTTTACTGTCGCTGGTTGCTGCTTACTGACATTCATCTGAAAGTCTTCTCTTTATTTACTCACGAGGCAGCTGGATTGACAGGCTATTTTGTTTGAGCTCTTCCAATCAACTCATCCTGTTTGTGTTCTTGTTCTCTCTGTTGTCCTCAGGTGAAGAAGCAAAGAACCCCATGCGCTCCATACCTATTGGCATCGTGGCCTCGCTGCTCATCTGTTTCTTCGCCTACTTCGGCGTGTCTGCTGCTCTGACCCTGATGATGCCGTATTACCAGCTGGACCGGCAGAGTCCTCTACCTGAGGCCTTCACACATGTGGGCTGGGCTCCGGCCAGGTACATCGTGGCCGTGGGCTCGCTCTGCGCTCTGTCCACCAGGTAAGGAAGGAGTTAACTTCTTGCTATGATGTGCTCCTTTTAATCGCTTTTAATATGTTAATATAATACTAACTTTTAACGTTGTCTCAGTCTCCTCGGCTCCATGTTCCCCATGCCCCGTGTCATCTACGCCATGGCGGAGGACGGGCTGCTGTTCCGGACCCTGTCCAGGATGAACGCTCGCACAAAGACTCCCCTTCTGGCCACCATCGCTTCTGGTATTGTTGCAGGTACGTTCACTGTGATTATTTGTTTTTTATTGTGTTTTGTCTCCATGTTTCTTCTTTATCATGTTTGCTCATGACTTCAGGTCAGCCATCTTTGTATGTCTGGGTCACAGCTCTGTGTCTAGCAGCCGACACTTCACTCGTACAAACACTAAAGTTTAATTTTATACCTACGTTGTGAGCAGCTTCTTTGTTCCTCTCTCTGTCTTGCAGAGGAAGTTAACAGGAAAAAATGTTTCTAATGAATCTGGTTTTACTTCTCTGTACAGCTCTCATGGCCTTCCTGTTCGACCTGGCAGCACTGGTCGACCTCATGTCCATTGGAACTCTGTTGGCGTACTCTTTAGTGGCCATCTGCGTCCTCATCCTCAGGTAGGCGCCTTTTCTTCTCTTTGAGTCTCTTGAAGTTGTCTTGAAGTATCCAGGAAGACGGTTTCAAAGCAAACCATTTATTTACAGGTACCAGCCAGGCAACCTGAGTTCATCCAGCCAGACGGAGAAGCTGGTGGAGCTGGTGGAAGGGGAGAAGGTGGCCGTAAGTGGAGGGGACAGCGGCGACGAGTCCGGCATGGAGTTGGATGAGAAGCCGCTCCGAGAGACGTTTACCGCCAAGCTGCTCTTCTCCCCGAGTGGAAAGAGCCCGACACACACCTCTGGGACCATCGTCTACGCTACCACTGCTATTATTTGTAAGAATAACAAGATAAAACATATGTAAGTTGTAAAGTAAATCTTGCCACCACAATCCTGAGTAACATTCTGTCCTTCTTGTCTCCCTGCAGCCGTTCTTATCACCGTGCTCTGCGTCATCCTGGCCAACTGTCTCCAAGAGCTGCGGGACGGACACGCAGGCGTCGTGGTGCCCGTCGTCATTTTGACTCTGCTCTGCGCCGTCTGTGTCATCATCATCTGGAGGCAGCCAGAGAGCAAAGAGGCTCTCACCTTCAAGGTAACGCTCAAACCCAGGACAACATGACACTAGGATTATTACACCCACGGCGCCACAGAGTCAGTTTCACAAGAGCTATGCTGACTTTTCTCTGTCCCCCTCAAGGTCCCTCTGCTTCCCTGGTTGCCCCTGTTCAGTGTTTTTGTCAACATCTACCTCATGATGCAGCTGGACATGAGTACATGGATCCGCTTCTCCGTCTGGATGGCTATCGGTAAAGCTTAGTCCTTTATAATCACCATTTCTAGTGCAACGTGTTCTTTTCATATTTCACAGTTGCATTTAAAGTAACAATTCAGAGCCTGGTGACGTTCTGCTATAGATACCTTGATAGTGCATGAATTTTTAAAGCTGTATAAACCCTCCATGTAACTGTTGTGTAACCTCCTCTTCCCGCTCTTTCCTCCCCGCCAGGTTTCGCCATCTACTTCTTCTATGGTATTCATAACAGCAGCGAAGCGGCCAACAGGTCATCCCCGCGCAAATACGAGCCCGCGCTGCAGAGCAAGAGCCCGATCTACAAGGGCGCCCCCGATGACAGCGACCTGGAGGCGGGCAGCCCCTGATACAGACTGACGTAGACCTGGGGAGTGTTGCAGATCTTCTACACTCATTCGTTTTTTTGGCCGTCTGGTCGAACTGACTGCCAAACTCTGCAGTGTAGGCGGCCCTGGAACACAGCCCTGGGTTTATAAAAGGAAGAGGAGGCAAGAAAACGCCACACACATCTTACCTCTCACTCAGAGGCTAATTAACTTGACGGCCAGACACTGTGACAGAGCCACTTTCTGGTCCGTGTGTTTGTTTTAACTTGTCTGTCTGTACTTAGCCTTAGCCCTCCGGAGATCTACCTGTAAAAACTGCTTCAAATGAACCGAACTAACAACGAGTACTGTGGCGCTCTTGAAGTTTCCGTTAACTGGATGAATGTTACACTATACTAACTTAGTCTTTGCTCCTCCTCTGCCGTCAGTGCGCTGTAGCTTTGTGTGCAGTCATCGGCACATGACAAACAAATTATGACTTGAGACAGTGAGTTTACAGCCGTTGAGAGACCTCGATCCGTGAGCTAGACTGCAGATTGTGTGAAAAACACGAGTAGTGGACAGTAGGGTTAACATGTCTAGTTTACTGTACCCAGTTTATTGCACCTTCCTGTTTTTTGTTTTTCGTGTGAACAGGGTAGCTCTGCAGCTGTGCGGTCGACAGCGTCAGGGCCGCAAACAATCAGATAGGTCAGTAGCACGCGGTCGATGCCATCTACGCAGAGCGGTTCGATGTCTGAGGTTTAAGTACACGCTTTACAGATTGGAAAGGTTTATTTTTTAAAAACACACTATCGCCTTTGTGCCCCCCTGCTCCCAGAGAACAGCTGGCCAGTATACGCACACAGCAGCATTATTGAATCGTATGAAATCAGTCGCTTCTTTTATATTTTATTATGATTCACAGGAATCCAGTGAAACTTTTTTTAAATCAAGAAACTGAAGTATAAAAGAGCAAAAGAAAGCAGGAGTTAAACGATCTAATTGGCTTTTATGAGAGTGTATAAAAAGATCTGTATGAATTTAAAATGATCCTTTTAATTCCAGGTTTAATTTACATGTTTGCAAGGCTGTACCCAGATCTGTTTGGCAGATCCGAGGAAGCTTATCGAGCGATCAGATGAATCGCTAGTTTTTTAAAAGTCCAGTGAATCCGGGATGAGCTGTCCGTGGTGTCTGGGAGCCGGGGGGCCTCTCTGTGGACGAGGGCCTGTCTTTTAATCACATTAAAAATATTGTTTCTTTTTTTACTTTCTTGTGAAAATTAGATTTTTTTCACAAAGGTTCTGGTTTTAGTTTCATTTGAAACTTGTTCTTGGCAGCTTCATCTGTCAAGAAACAATCACTTGTATTTTATCAACCTTATTTTATTTTTACTACTAAACTTCTTTTATCTGATAGACTTGTTAATATTTAAATGTTTCGTCTGGGATAGCTTTCGTCATTATTGCCTTTTTTGTCGTCTCAATCAATTAATATGCTTTGTAGATTTGGATCGTTGCGTGTACAGTTGTTAGCGTGCGGATGTTTTTTTTGCTCATGTTTGTTTCTATCTTCCTTTTCTTTGTTGCACACGTGTCGCAGCATCAAATAATTTAATCGTGATATCCTTCCTGACCAACTGAACGTGTTTTTGGGAAGCTAAGCTTTCCGAAACGGAGAATGACCACTAAGAATTTGGTCTTTAAATTGTGTAATTTAAAATCTTTCTACCCCGATCCTCTGGAGTCAAGATAATTTATTGTTGATAGCAAATGTTTTTTTGTTGTTCTAGTAAAGTGCTTTACTGTAGAATGTACAGTATTTGTACAGTATCTATCTTGTATTTGTATAATGCTGTAAATTATACAAATGTACTTTTGTTAAAATATGAACTTAAGTATAATTTGGTAAGAGATGTTTTTTGTGACGTTACACTTGAAGGCATTTCTTTGACACCTGATGCTGCTGAAATCCACATCACACAGATCCCAGTCCAGTTTCTTTACATTGAATGGAAGTATTGGAGCATTCCTGCAGATCTTTACAAGCTGCTGCTCTGCTCCGTCACACCTGTCAGGTGATGACAGATCTCCCAACATATCCTGTAGATGAGGGAGCGTGTTCAGTCAGCGTAGATCTGGATTCAGACAGTGTTTCTGGATGATGTCAATCGATTATCTGGTGCCTAAAGAAGCGATCCACCTGCTGACGGAGGCACCGGGGCTGCTCAAACTAAAGAATTAGTTTTCCTGGCGATGATGATGAATCCCAGGAAGAGTTGATTTGTCGTTAAAAGGTTACGTGACTCATATCACAGCGAGCTCTTCACACTCAGCCCTCGTGCCTTTTCAAAAGTCAATCCCGTCATCTCCCCTGTCAGCGCTGACTCGTTAACAGCAACTATCCTGTTTTTGTCTCTCTGTTTTATATCCTGTATATATGGCTGTCATGTACAAAACGAGCTGTATTTTCAATGTTTTGTTTTGTTTTTTTAAATAAAATGATGATTCTTGCTCACGGCAGAAACAAAGTCTGTGTTTGATCTCTTTATTTGTTAAAGATGTTTTCTAAGTTTGAACTGAATGTCGGAGCGCTTCGGGTGTTTCACTGTGAAACTCAAACAGTTTCATGTCACCAGCGTTAGTGGTTTATTTTAAAGAAATGTCGTCACTGCATGTTTCATATCCAAACACAGAAGTTAACACGCTCTAAAAACGTGTTTGTTGAGGGTTAAAACTTGTTTACGCTCATGATCTGAGTCTGGATGGCGTGAGAAGCGTCACTGTGACTCAACACACTGAGGCTCGGCAGGTGGGGGGGTCTGCCACATGTTGTCCTTCACGCTCAAAAAGTGTTCCGGGACCTTATTTAGTTTTGGAGAAAATATATTTATTTATTTCTGAGTTTGTATTATTAACTCATTAATATCGTCAATAATAAAATGATGAGTAAAACTTTCTACATGGTGCCCCTTTAATGAAACATTAACCCTCTGAATCCCAAGCCCGCCGGCGAGCTCGAAATACCACTTATTTTTTAAATGACTGGCATTTACAAACCGTTTGTCCCTAAACAGGCCGGAGAAGACGGGAGAATTTCATGACATTTCATCAACCTCATTTTGATTGCCATGTCTTCTTCGAAAATGTGCAGAAAATAAACTGTTTACTCTAAAGTCTGTAAAAAACAAATAATTCTACACTTCTTACTGCTTTCGGGAAGCCCTGAATGACGGACATACACCGAGTATACGCGCTTCAAGAATTCTTATTAACAACTTATTTTTCCTATGTTCCTTAGGCCTGGGGATACCTGAAAATGTGGTGTACACACTAATTCCTTATTTTTTATCAATTTTTAAAAGAGATAAAATCACAGAAATTCAATTTCCGTTTTTCTTTTTTCTAATGATTTATAGCTTTTAAATTTTGGAACACTGTATGAAGACATAGTTGGGTTACATCAGCCTATAGCCATGGTTGTCCTGAATCTATAGAGGTGCAGAACTTCACTTTGCAGTGAAAAATGAGACCACAGTGAGTAAAAATGTGACAGAAGCAAAAAACGTCCAGAAACTGCCTGGGATACTGAGGGTTAATAAGTAACTATTTCATTGTTAACGAACTGAAATGCTTATTATTAACATAATTTGCAGCTTTACAGTAAACAATTACTAAATGGGTTTATAAAGTATTTAATTGTTAACAGTGAAATAACTATTAAGTAAAGTTTATACAAAAGTGTGAACTCATGAGAGACACGGATGTTTTTATGATATAAGTCTGGTTCAATGTGAGCTGAGGTCATTGTTAACTATCATATATTGTGTTTTTAGATCGATTGCATTGGATATTAATTTATTTAACAACTTTATATGTGGTTGGATTTAATCTACAGCATCATATTGAAAAATATCGTCACATTTTCTCTCACTTGAGGTCTAAAAAGCAACTCCAACTGAACTTTACAAGAACATCAAATATGTTCTTTAATACAACAACTTGAGCAAATGTACTTTAAATTCAGAAATCATGGCGTGTTGAAGGATCGTGCTACAGTCGCCCTCTAGTGGTCACACACGGCGTTACTGTCAGCTGGTACAAACAGCAGCATCCCTCCAGTCTTTGCACAAATCTTTATTAATGCCTCGGGGCGTTTATATCAATCACACTTGTGCTATAATAATCTCAGAGTCACAACAACATCACAGAGTCAGCTTCATCAGGCTTGTTTTCTTTAAATTATCTACAGGTTGTGTTTCGTGAGACCAACGTGTTCTCGTCACCTGACAGCTCAGATCTTAATATTCACACAGTTCTGTTGATGATTTTGTGTGTTTAGGCTTCTTTCTTCCAAAAGGCACTCAAAGAGACGCTTCCACTGTTCTGTCTATCTAAACATCTGAACGCTAACGATCTGCACTGAGGTTCAAATAATCTTCATGTGTTCACTTCCTGTGTTTCACAAACATTTTTGTCATCGCAACAGATAAGAAACAAATCAGACACGTGATCGATTCTGCTGAGAGTCGGTACTGAGTGAAGTGGATATTTACATTTTTATCAAAAATAAAAAACTCATTTTCTTTTCTTTGGAAAATTTGAGTCCAGCTGGAGGCATGCATTGATTATAAATATGTGACAGATTGGATTTATAAATGGATTGTAGGCATAAGTGTGAGAAGGGAGTGTGACCTGAAGGCGTCGTGTTGTGTTTGAGAGCAGGCGCCATATTCAAACAGACTCCAAAAGTATGGAGGCCCAAAGTGTCCAATATCAAATTCTAGTATCATGAAATGTTATTTTACCTTTTTATAAGGGGTTAATGTTTTTATCTCTTTATCATATTTTTCCTCTATTCGTTTAATTTTATGTGTCTTTTCTTTTTCATAATATCACGTTACGTAACGTCACGTCAGCTACTGCAACCTGCTTCAGCTAGCTCAACAACTGCCATTAAATTTAGCCAGTTAGCTCCTCTTAGCTTAGCTTCTGAATCACCTACCTCGCTGCTGCTTCAGTTAATAATAAAGACAGTCATTAATATAATCCAGTGTGCAGCTCAACACAGCTGCAAATGCTACCTATAATACCTAGCTATGTGGCTAACTAGCAAGGTGTGGGTAGCAGGCAGCAGCTAATATTAGCATTAGGTAATTCAGCTCCCCGATAAAACCTGTAAAAAGCATTTTTTTGAGTGTATGGTGCTAACAGGAGCTAGCTCACAATTCTACCGTAGTGTCTTTTTCACTTTGATGCTGAGTAGGCCTCACAACAGCACCAAGCTAGTTAGCCAGCTAGCTCGGTAGTGTTGTTAGGCTAACACTCAAACCCCAAAGAGGTTTTAAGTGTCAGTGGCAGCCTATCTGTGTGTAGCAACAATGCTAGCTCACTGTCATTTTTTTTTTTTATTAATTTAAGATCACAAGCCTCCATAGTGGCTAATTCTGGTAGCAGCTAGCTTAACTGGGTCACATGATTGACTTTTAAAATAAAATAAATAAAATAAAAATATTGTGACTTGACTTATTATAATTTCTTTGATTCATTTAATTTAACTTTTTTAAATGTTTAATTCAAAATAAATGTATTTAATATTGTAGACTTTGGGTTTCCATACAAAGGCTTAAATATATTAACCAACACAGTCTCATAAACACGATCTGGGTACTTACCATATTGATTCAAAACATAAAAAAGAAGTTATAATATCTATCAGTGAGCAGCTACGCTAACTTTTCCTTTCAGCACACAACATGAAACATTTTCACAGTGCAAACTCTTCTTCAGTCTTCTTCAGCAGGTCGCAGTCAGACAAACAAACACGACAATCTGAAACTTTGGTTCACGTCTCTCCTCTCGCTCTCTTCATGTGAGAGCCACCTGGAGTTTAAATGCAGTACAATCAGTAACAAACTCTTCCTGTCTCTCACCGGATAAAAGGTCCCAATATATTCAGAGTATTATGCATGAAAAAGGACAAGGCTCACACCACGCTGTAGGAGACAAAACTGTCCACTGGAGAATAACTGTACACGTCAGGAAAAAGGCCAAAGGTGCAGTAAAGCTGAAGTGTTGAGAGCTGCAGGACTATTACAGTCACACACACATGCACACAGAACAGTGACGGGATGCTTCTTGTGCTTCTACACCTGTCGGGAACATCGAGTGTCTTAAAGTCTGGAGCCGTAAACAGGCACCTGAACGTCTTATTTATATAGAGAGAGGTGTGTGACTGAGCAGGGAGTTATTACAAACCCAGAAAACTCTCTGAGACCAGAGAGATCTCCTGCAGGTGGAGTCCGCTTAAGTTTTTTCACCACCTGTCAGGTAAATCAGCACAAGCACTGCCGGCTGCCCTTGGCCACCTCCTCCGAGGAATGGACGGTGTTGGGAACAAATCCGCTCTTGACGCCCTCCCAGCCGTCCTGGATCTTGATGTCGCCGGTCCGCACCAGCTCGAAGATGTCCCTCGTCAGATCTACGAACGCCTGATGAGTGAGAAACAAAAATCAGATTGTGACAGATCTGAAATCCTCTGCTGTCTCTTTAACACATCTGAAGTGCACATGACAAAGAGGAACATGAGTTTGGTGGAATTACATCGAATGTGACGGCATAAATGTCAAACTTGTGTCATGACGTAGCAACTAAATCATCTCCATGACAACTGAGCATCTTCTTAAAAAGACCAAAAGATGTGATCAAAAGTCTGATTAACATTTTCAGTCAAGACTTTTGTAGATGGAGCCAAAGATTTCATTACAGAACCACGTCTGATCTCGTATCTACAAAGAACAACTGTCATCCACACCTTCTCCACGTTGATGGCGTCCCGCGCCGATGTTTCCACGTAGCGCATCCCGAAGGCGCCGGCCAGCTTCTCGGCCTCCTGCTGGGTCACCTGGCGCTGGGCCTCCAGGTCACACTTGTGTCCCACCAGCAGGAAGATGATGCTGTGCGGCTGGACGTGGCTCTGAGCCTCCTCCAGCCAGTTGTGGACGTTCTGGAAGGAGCGGCGGTTTGTGATGTCGAAGAGCAGAAGCCCGCCCACCGAGTTACGGTAATAAGCCCGCGTGATCGACCTGGACAGAAAGACACGACAGACTGTGACGAGCTGTGTGATCTTTAACAATCTGTCATAATTTCACTGCTTTCTGATTGATTAGCAACTGAAAACACAATGGATGGTGAAAATGTGACAGTAATTTGTGCCATATTTTCAAGGTAAAGCAACATATTTGCGTTAGACGACAGCTAACATTAGCATTCAGCAACTTCCTAGCTAATGTTACTGTTCGACTGTGTTACACAATATGGTGGGAAAGTCAAAAAGTTGTTCATTTATTCTCTAACATCGACACACATTTATTCAAGCTGGATGTGAAACGCACTGGATGTAATCAAACTGTAACTGTAGCTAGGAAGTGGTTAAATGCTAACGTTAGCTGATGTGAAACATGGCCGCCGTCCCTCCAGATGTTCAGCGATCTGTGAGGCCTTGATGAGGTCATGATGACGTTTTTAATGACAAAGAAAAGAGAAATAACTAAATGCGTCGTCACCTGAACCTCTCCTGTCCCGCCGTGTCCCAGATCTGTAGTTTGATTCTTTTGCCCGGCTCGATCTCCACCAGGCGTGAGAAGAAGTCCACCCCGACGGTCGGGTCCGACACATGGGCGAAGCGTCCCTCGGTGAACCTCCGGATCAGACACGACTTCCCGACGGTGGAGTCTCCGATGACGATCAGACGGAACTGATAAAGCCAGATCGTCTCCATGTCTCAGCAGATTAAAACCTGTATCAGAAGAAACTGAGTTCACAATCATGTGACGGAGAGAAGCAGCTGATCCTCGAAGCTTTCCTGAGTTTTTATAAACGTGTACAATCGTTTCAGCTATAATCTGTTAATTTATTCATTCAACCGGTCTTAAACATTTGATGATAACTAAACTAAAGTTTCAGCTTCGTATGCGAGTGGTGTTGGAATTCATTTTGAAGCTCTTAAAGGACAAGTTCACACAAAGATGTTGATTTAGTCAGTATTTACTCGTCTCCACGCTGATGGAAAGTCAAATGTTTTCAAAGTTTTCACAGATTGAACTTCAATGGTTTTTTTCTGCTGACCTCTTTTTCTAAATCTGATTCAAAACGTTGTTTCTCTCGTGTGTTTATGACTCGAGAACTGGTGGAAAAAAGTTTCTGTAAGGATTAAAGTTTTCTTCAAAAAACTTTTTTTTTGTTCTGCATTTTCTTTTACTCGGTCTGACATTAAAAAAGGAAAAAAATCCTACAAAATATTTTCTCTGGAGTTCTTTTCTCTGAGTCAAACCAGTTAAAAAACAGGAAAATAAAGAATCAAGAGACTTTTATATTTTTCCTCAAGTTTTTTTTTTTTTCTTCACATTTTCACAGATTATCCTGCAGAACCGGTTTTTTTATTCCACCAGTTCTGTGGTTATAAACACAGAGGAGAACACAATCTAGATCAGACTTATAATAAATAATTCTTCACTTGTCTCTCTGGGCTTCCGTAGAAACACACTGGATGAAACAAGAAGCTAAGAAGTGTTTGTCACCCTCAACATGACGCTGTGTGAATAAGAACCAAGAAAACTATGTTTTTCTGTTTTATTTAGATTCTTAAAAACAAAAACAAGCCCCATTTATTCAGTATGAAAACATTTTGGAGGGTTTTTGTTTTTCATGTGAAAAAATATGTGAAGTTTTTGCAGCATTAAAAACATTTTTTTTTTTCACAGTTTTCACAGATGGAATTTTGGGAAGAACTTTGAAGTATTTTTGTCTCTTGCAAAAACAAAACATTTTTCTTCAGAAATGTTATTCCACTCAGTCTACAAACATGAACAAAAGAATCAGACAGAAATGTTTCTCTGAAATTCTTTTTTCTGTCTCAGACCAGGTAAAAAAAAGGAAAATCAAAAGAATATTATTATTTTTTTCTTCAGTTTATTTTGATCCAAACATTCTCTCTTGTGTTTAAAACAAAATCTATAAAACTTAAGAAAACATTTTTCTTCACAGCTGCAAAAAACATTTTTTTCCTCTCCTGCTTTTTTCTGGTCTGACATTAAAAAATCCTTGAAAATGTTTCTCTGAAACCCTTTTTTTGTCAAACTAGGTGACAACAATTCAAAAAATAAACAGAATTTCATATTTTTTCCTCAAGTTCGTTTTTTTTCCCCACAATTTCTCAGATTATTTTGCACATTTTTAAAAGAAAATGGATCCACCAGCTGTAAAGTTTATGAACCCAGAAGACACAATCTACATCAGACTTAGATCACCAGAAAAATAACATTCTTCACTCGCCCCTCCAGGCTTCCGTAGACACATATTTTGTAATTTTATTTCAGAAGCAGTTTTGCTCGTGTCTCATCTGTGCGTCTCTGTTTCCATTTCTACCTTCAGATCCTAAAATTTAAGATTACAACAGTGTCGACCACGCGGAGGCCATGATGAGCAGACTCACAGGATCAGATCACCTCAGCAGCTCCATCTGATGTACAGCTGGTGATCTAATGTCAGGGAGGAGGAGGAGGAGGAGGGGGAGGGGGAGGGGAGGAGGAGGGGGAGGAGGTGCAGGCCACTCCTCTCCTGCTCAGTAAACACTGGTGTAGTCAGTCAGCCCATGTGGACCACAGTCAGGCTGCTGGGACACACTGAGGCCTGATGCTAAGCTACAGGAAGCTGCTGGAGATGTTGGCCTCATCAGGAGACACCTCACACAGAACCGGTTCTGGTCATCAGGCCCGGCCCACTGGGCTTCACTCCAGTGGTTCACATTCAGAACAAGAACCGGTTAGTAAATAATCACCCACCTCAGAGTCAGCAGCTAGAAATCAATCCCCATATCGATGATGAAGTCCTCTGAGATTGATCCTCTGGAGCCGCGCTGTTTGTGTCACTGCCGACAGAGATGACCAGCACCGATAACATGCAGCACGGTAACTGGGCCTCCGGGCCAGAACCGACACCTGAGCCTTGTTTACAGCTCAGAGCAGCCTGAGGACGAACGGACGGTCAGGCGGTACCGAGCCGAACCGAGCCGAGCCGAGCGGAGGTGAGCAGGTGTTGATGTGTCCGCGAGGATCCGAGCAGGAAATGGCAGCAGGACAACAGCAGCATCTCCTCCTCCTCCTCCTCCCCTCATCAGCACCAGAACCGTTACTGCGCACGTAGCTGCGCAGCAGCACCCGCCTCGTGCTGCCTTCAAAGACCGTCGGAGATATTTACGAGGTGAGCAGAACTTCTGTTAGTTAGAATCTTTTTTTGGACCCTTATTTTTATTATCAAAGAAATAATGTAGCACTATGATGTTACATTAGCAATCAGGTGATGTTTATTCCAAATGTAATAAGTTAATAAATGTATATACAAAATAATGAAAAGATAAGATAGATAGATGGAACGTATTATTAATTTAATTATATACACAGTATATATATATATATATATATATATATATATATACAAACACACACACACACACACACACACACACACACATATATATATATGTGTGTGTGTGTGTGTGTGTTTATGTAATGAAAATATATTTACATAAAAGTGAAATATATATAAAGAAAATACTAAATGAAAAGAAATATTACATTTATCAACCACTCGAAAAGTGTTTTTTAAGTTTATCAAGTGTTTTTTTTTTAACTATTTAAATATATGTTTAATTATATATAAAAAACGAAAATAAAAAGATACAAAATAAATATAAAAAATACATACAAGTAGTCAAAGAAAGTAATTTTTCTAAAATGTATTAAGGATTGCATTTTATATAAATAATGGACATAAAATACAAAATAAATACATTTATGAAGCAGTCAGAACAAGTGATTTTTTCAAGATTTAATATTACTTTAATTTATATTCAAAAAAAAAAAAAAAACCCCCAAAAAGATATATAGATAAAATATACAATATTTACACGTGCAGTTTGATCTACCTAAATTTGCTGGTAACTCTGCCATATCTTCACTCGGGAGCATTTCTAACGGAGGACTGCGACCTCTCACAGAGAAAAGACACACTGTGGTGTTTATTCAAGCCTGTGTAGAAAAATGCGTGACAAATTCCAAAGCCAATTTTTACGAGGGGCGTTGAACACACCACCAGAGCAGCGTAGTCTCTGACAGTCGGCCGTGAAGTAAACGGACTCGGGCTGTCATGTGTGATGAGACGGGCAGCGACCACAGATCCAGATCCAGCTCTGACAGATCCAGATGAGACCGGATCAGAACAACAGACCGACCTCCTGCTGAGACCATCTTTCATGACTTGTCACAGTTCTGTTGAGGTTCCTGCGCTCCTTCATTCAGTTTCCACAAGTCTTCTGAGGAGTTTCCACATCTGTGCAGAGCTGCAGCCATGCAGCAGGAGCTCCTGTTCAAAGTTCTGGTCATCGGGGACTTGGGAGTCGGGAAGACGTCCATCATCAAGCGGTACGTCCACCAGATCTTCTCCCAGCACTACCGGGCCACCATCGGGGTGGACTTCGCCCTGAAGGTGCTGCAGTGGGACGATGACACTGTGGTCCGGCTCCAGCTGTGGGACATAGCAGGTCTGTAGAACATCACGACCCGACGGTACCGACAGGTTCACACGCCCAGTCGGTTGATCGTTAACGAGCTCTGCTGCAGATTAGGACCAGGATTTATTCTGTCTTCTCTTTGGGAACAAAAACCTTTTGTTTCTCCTCCTTCAGCTGCGAGTCTGGAGGGTTTAGAGCTGAAACATTTAAAGTAACCAGCTTTAGGAAAGTAAGATGTGAAATACAACGTACATGTAGAAAAAGTGGCTACACAGATGAAAAACAAAACAACAGATGAGTCCCAAAAGTCTTGTTCTCTTCCGGTTCTTAAAGATCTTTATCAGGCAGCTTCCAGTCCAGTCGGCTCCTGTCAGGATGGGCTTGTTTTTCACTTTGACCCGACGGGACGGCGTGTCGGCCCGGTCCCTCCCTGTCATCTGAAGCCTGGTTGAGGAATGTGGATCTTGTGCCTGGCTGTGACTCAAGTGATCCCATGCTCATAATATCAGTCACATGATGGAGGCCAGCGTAGAACCAGCACACACAGACACATGCATGCTCACACAAACACACACTCCCAAGATTCATCACTGATTTGATTTCACAGACTGTGTGTGTGTGTGTGTGTGTGTGTGTGTGTGTGTGTGTGTGTGTGTGTGTCGGATGGCTGTTGATGCGTCCCAGGACAGGAGCGCTATGGGAACATGACCCGGGTGTATTACCGGGAGGCGGTGGGAGCGCTGATGGTGTTCGACGTGACGAGGGCCTCGACGTTCGACGCCGTGCTGAAGTGGAAGGACGACCTGGACTCAAAGGTCAGAGGTCAACAGTGAACGAGGACCTCTAACCTGAACCCTAGGGTTGTTCTGTAAAGGTTCTGTAAAGGTTCTGTAAAGGTTCTGTAAAGGTTTTTCAACAGTAACTTCACTGAACATTCCCTGAAGTTTTTGTAAAGTTTTTTGACTTATAACCTACTGGGAACCTTTAGGGAACGATCCTGAGATGTTTGTTAAAGGTTTCACAAAAATAACCCCCAGAGAACCTTCAGGGAACATTCTCTAAATGTTTTCCAAACATTTTTTAAGGTTAAAATGTAAAGAACAAAACCTAAAATGATCCCAAGATGTCCGTTAAAGGTTTCACAAAAAATAACCCTCCAAAAGTCAATATCTAAAGAACAACCCTAAAACGTTCTTTAAAGGTTTCTAAAAACATATAACCTTCTGGGAACGTTCCCGAGATGTTTTGTTAAAGGTTTCACTAAAATGACCCCCAGAGAACCTTCAGGGAACATTCTCTACGGTTTCCTTAAACATTCTTTAAAGTCTGCAAAAAATATAACTCTCAGGGAACATTTAGAGAACGTTCCCTTAAGTTTACGTAAAGGTTTTTTAAGAATAACCTTCTGGGAACCTTTAGGGAATGATCCCAAGATGTCTGTTACACGTTTCACAAAAAAATAACCCCCAGAGAACCTTTAGGGAACATTCTCTAAAGGTTCCTTCAATGATTTTTTAAAAGAACATTCTTTAAGCCTGCAAAAAATACCCTAAAGCCTACCCTACCCTAAAGGTTCCCCGGGAGTTATATTTTTTGCAGACTTTAAAGAATGTTTATGGAACCTGTAGAGAATGTTCCCTAAAGGTTCTCTGGGGGTTATTTTTGTGAAACCTTTAACGAAACATCTCGGGAATTTCCTTAAGTTTATGTAAAGTTTTTTCACGAATAACCTTCTGGGAACCTTTAGGGAACGATCCTGAGATGTTCGTTAAAGGTTTCAAAAAAATAACCCCCAGAGAACCTTTAGAAAACGTTTTCTAAAGGTTCTCCAAAAGTCAATATCTAGAGAACAACCCTAAAACGTTCTTTAAAGGTTTCTAAAAACATATAACCTTCTGGGAACGATCCTGAGATGTTTTGTTAAAGGTTTTACTAAAATAACCCTCAGAGAACCTTCAGGGAACATTCTCTACAGGTTCCATTCTTTAAAGTCTGCAAAGAATGTAACTGTCAGGGAACCTTTAGGGAACGTTTGCGGGGGAGAACCCGCCAGCTGACTCCGATGTGACCGGACGAGACGCTGTGTCGTCTTACTATCAACGACTCTCTGTAGATCAGTTCTGACCCGGATCCTCAGACGGTTCTGTAGCTGAATATAACTTGATATACTCGTACAGTTTCACTTTGAATAGCCTAAAAAGCGAGTCAGGTGATGTCACAGTCGTGTCATCGTCATCTACTGTTCCTCTCTCCTCAGGTGACCCTGAACCACGGGAGGCCGGTTCCAGCTGTACTCTTGGCCAACAAGTCGGACCAGCTGGCTTCCCAGCAGCCAAAACTGGACTCGTTCTGCAGGGAGAACGGCTTCGTCGGCTGGTTCGAGACCTCAGCGAAGGTAAAAAAGAGGAGTTCTGAACAAACCAAATCAACTTCTTCACTCATCAGTCCAAACACAGTTGATTTCTCTGCAGATATCGCTCAGGAATATCAAAGCTCAGAGGATTAGAGGATAAATCACATCATAACAGGTCGACTACGTGTTTGACGTGTTGAAATAAACGCAGCGTCATCAGAACAGAAGCTCGTGGTGAGAGAGAAGGATCCAGGAAACGACCGTGCAAACACACCAAACGTTAGAAAACAAGATTTGCTGCGCTGTCAGGAGAAAGACAGAGGAATGTCTGCAGTCTGGTGTGAGTTATGTCGGTTCGTCTCGTCCAGTGAATTACACACCGGGCTGCAAGTCAGAGACAGAAGAGCCGGACAGAACCGGGCCGAGACTACAGAGCTTCTAACAGCGTGTACGGTCCTGGGTTCTCATTCGTTATAGACATTTAAATCCAAATCAGACTTCTTTATTTGCCGAGTCTTCTACCTAGAAAAGAAAAGTTGTGTAAATAAAGACGTTGGACTGAACGGTTCGGTGCTGCTTGACGTCTGATTTGACTGTTAGCTACGTAAACTGTAAACTGGTGGATTGACCTACATGTTGATGAAGGTTCTGAGTCATCCAGGTCAGATCGTAGGCAACCGGACTTGTTTCAGAACTGAAGAAGTCCAGTTGCGACGATACGGTACATATAGTTGACACGTGTGGTACCTGGTTTCTTCACAGGCGTCTTCTTTTATTGCTCCCTCAGGAAAACACAAACATCGAGGAGGCGGTGCGCTGCCTGGTCGAGCACATCCTGAACAACGAGGAGAGCCCGATGATCGAGAGGGACCCGAGCAGCCTGGTTCTGTCCGGTTACACAAACACAAAGACACAAAAAGATAATCTCAGCTGCTCATCATGTGTGAAGTGGTGACTCCTGACCCGCCAAACGACCAGGAAGTGAACGGCTGAGAGCGTCGCGGCCTCGGAGACAAGTTCTGCTCAGGGACCGTTTGTATGAGAAATAAATCAAAACAATAAATCAACTTTTGTGTTACCGAAGCCGCCGTGTCTTCGTCAGTGCATCAGAGAGGAGAAGAAGAAGAAGAAGAAGAAGAAGAAGAAGAAGAAGAAGAAGAAGAAGAAGAAGAAGAAGAAGAAGAAGAAGACGCTGTTTCCACTGTCAGTATCTTTCTGTACGTTCAGACGTCCGCGGTGTCGGATGTGTTTCTTCTTCTTCAGGTTTATTGGCAGCGTTGGTGTCGCTCCACTTCTTCTTCTCTGTTTCTTCACTGTATTGAAACTATATCAGCCGACTTCTGACAGAAGTGAACTTTGTGTAGCCTCGTTTATTTGATACGGACCAAATACTGGACTTACATTTTATTATTTTTAATTATTTCAACATCTTCATTTGCTTCAGATCGGCTCGACAGACAGACGGAAACACAGCAACATGATGTCTGACACGTAAAAGATTAGTTTTTGAAAATTGTTAATAATATAATATTAATATTCAGAAGATGAAGGTGATCTGTGTCATTTGTTTTTCAGTTATTGGCCATGGAACTTGTACAGTATTAAGTTTTCTTTAGAGGTTTTAAAAAGTCTTTAAACTGAATACTTTTTATTCCATCATCATTATAAACGTACAGTAACTAATATGTACACTTTGAACATATCTGACGTTGTGCCTTTGACATTTAACTGAACTGACACATAAAAACATCAAGCCTTCATGTCCTGTTTGTATTTGTTTAATATATATGGTTATGTTTTTTTTTTTTTTTAACCACAGTTTCTGTTGCTTCAGTCAGAGGATTATGTTCTGCTCACATCTGTCTAATGTTTAATACAGAATAAGGATAACTTTCGTTAGCTTTCTGTCAAAGAGCTAAAGATGTTACTGACAACATTTCCATCTCCCTCCCATCATCTGCCGCCTCAAGTCTCTGCCAATTTGTACACTAGCTCACTTTGCTAACGTAAGAAACGTAGAAAACGTTGGCTAACAAAGCTAACCCTAGCAAACAAACGTTAATATTGCTAACGCTAGCTAACAGGGTACAAGGTAGATTAATGAAATGAAGGTTAAGTCCTCGTGTTGGAGTGTCGAGGACGAGCTCAGGAGTCTCGAAGCCTGAGGAACGACGCTGTAACGTTAACGTTGCTAACACTGCAACACGGCAAACTGTAGATCTCAGACATTTTTTAGTTTTTAGAGTGTTGATCGCAGATGAAGCACGGATACGACACGAACCCAACAGCGTTACACTATCAGCTCCAGGCCGCGTTAGAAGCTGGAACCTACCGTCATCATTTTGGACCCGACTGACATTTTAAAACAACTGATTCACAATCATAATAATGTGTTTAAGGAGAACAGATACTCTTATTCTGCTCCAAATTAATGACAAATCATTTTTTTGGCTCTGAAAAGTTGAAAATAAGGTTAAAGCCAGCAGCCGTTAGCTTAGCTTAGCATAGAGACAGAAAACAGGGGGAAACAGCTAGCCTAGCTCAGTCTGGCAGCAACTCTACATCTCCAGTTTTCTCAGGCTAACAGCTGATTTCTGGTTTGTTTAACGCACATAAATAACACAAATTTAAAAAACACTCTGTTGAACACCGATATCAAACTTCTCACCTCTCTGAGAATATTTCACAAAATGTCAAATTATTCCTACGAGATTTTTTATTCTTATTTTCCCTGTGCAACATCAAACTACTGAATTCCTGACACGTGCTTCCTGTTTTCTCTCGACGATCTTCAGCATCAGTTTTCACGGTCAAATCATTGTTGTTATCTTCCTCTGAGTCGTACAGCGTGTCGCCGTGTTTGGTAACTACGTTTAAAGGTTCCAAGCAGGAAATAAATCCTGTTGAACGACTTGATGATTGTTAACAGCTACAGGACAGCGAACCTTCTCATCTGTCACTACAAAATAAAGCTCTTACGTCCCGTCTGCTGAGGATACCGCCGTATTTATTTCCTAATACGATGTAAAATTAATCCCCTCGTGTAACGTTAACAGGCAGCATCTGAAGGATCTGTCTCGTGGGTTCGTAATCGCCTGCTTACAGCGAAGACGCTTTTCTTTCACGCCGGATATTTGGACTGACGGGCCGGAAAATCTCCCCCCAGAAAAACACACAAGAAGCCGGCGCAGTGAGAAATAAACGTTAACGTCGTGGAGGTAAACGAGCGAGTCAATGATGAAATAAAGCCGATGAAATTGGACACGAGTGCTTCATTTAGAAAGAGATTCTGGTCACCGTGGTGGAAACACAGATGTCGTAAAGCGTTTAACGCTTTACGACATCTGTGTTTCCACCACGGTGACCAGAATCTCTTTCTAAATGAAGCATTAATTCATTCAGTTCATTATATTCTGTATGTTTGTGTGGTTTCACTCCAGAAACGACAACCATTCATCCTCAAAAGGTAAAAACAGCCGATGCAGCTGTCGAACCGTCTCCTGTTGGTGCGAGGTTTTCCACGAGCCTAAAATCAATTTCTCACCAGTGGAAACACGTTCCGCGCTGCTCTTTGTTGAATCGGCCTCGAGTCTTATTTGAAATTCCGTGTTCTCACATTAAGCATCTGCTGTATGTTCGACTCCGCTGCCTTTGATGTGAAACAGCCCCGCAACTTGTAATGCAACACATTTGCAACCGCAGCAGACCACATTGCAATGAAAGGTTTATTTAGCGTGCAGCGAAAAAAAACACAAACTCGAGAGGAGATGCAACGTCAAGAACACAAAAGGTCCGAACACGATGAGAAAATACAGACAAACGTGCAGAGAATCAAGAGTTTCACCTCGATTCACAAAGAAGACGTGAAACGATATTGTTCCGTCTGTATTCTCTTCTCGACTTCTGAGTTTTGTGCTCTTAATATGTCGATATATCTATGAGTAACACCGTCTCTTGTGTCTTTCTTTGGACTGCATTGCAAATTAGCTCGACTGCTTTTGGTGTGCGGTCGTCGGGTTTTTATGCTGTGAAAGGAAACTGAACAAAAGGCGAGCTTCAGTTATGAAGACATAATCCAAAATTACCAAAAATACAACTGCTAAACAAAGTGCAACCAAACCAGGAACAACAGGAAGATGGATCGGAGAGACTAAACCGATGATGCGACAGGGACGGAGCAAAAACACTTAAAAGCAGACGGAAATAACGAAGGACTAGGTGCAGGTGGAGTGAAAGCAGATTGTGGATGAAACTAAAATGACACGATCATGAACACATACATGTCTGCAGGGTTTCAACGGTGTAAGATTTTTGCAGCACGATGAAAATAAGCCAGAAGAAATTTCTATTTTAGTATCATCAGTCACAATTATCCCTGAAGGAGTGAAAACAGAAGCTTCTCTTTGGTTGAACAAAGACAAAATATAACATCCTGACAGACATCAAACTTGATATATACTCAAAATTAGTTGGGATATTAGGATATGAGTGTGTATATGCAATAAAAGTCAGCAACATTCCTACAGAGTACAAACCTGCTGATCTCTATATGAATACATGTTTCTGAGTCACAGACGGAACCATCAGCTTCATTATTAACCAGCAACGTCTGATAATCCAGACAGCTGTTCTGACTGCGTCCCAAGAAGGAAAATATTCCCTCCACTTATTTATAAAACAGATTTTTAACCTGCGTTCGCTTCCAATTCTGAACAAAGATGGCGGCTCGGCTGCTACCTGCAGACAGAACAGAGCGTCAGAACCGCAGAGATCCGTCTGTGTAAGAACAACGTCTGTGTGAGAACGTGTTTGAGTCCAACAGGAAGTTTTCATGTGTTTTCCAAGAAATCTCTCAGTATTTAATCCAGTAAAATTCACTGCAATAAAACACTTGTGTCACATTAACAGAAGTTTTCAGATGTCGGTCTTTAAAACAAACAGAAGGCTCCTGATGTTTTTTTCTTCAAGTGACCACGAGGAACTTTGAAGTGTTTTATGAATCAGTGTGTGATTCTTCTGATGATTATAAATGATCTGTAACAGCAAACGAGACCGTCAGCAACACATAATCCATCCTGCCGTCTCTCTGTCAGGCGTACAGAACAAAGATCTTTACAGCAGCAGGCGCCGGTGTCGGGCCAGAAGGGGACGCCAGAACCAACAGAAACTGAAAACTCCTCTCGGTCACAGAATCATGACGTGTCAGTCGGACACACTGGGAACGTTGTTGTGACTAAATGGATCAAACTAACAGGAAACACTTTACAACATGGAACATAAAGCTGGGATCAGTTTCTGAGACGTGAAGACGGAACGATGCAGGAAGAACCTGAAGAACGGCTGATTCAAGGTTGAGTTCACTAAAGAACAGACGGGAAGAAACGATACGAACGAATCATTCGGTGATTATGACTTCAAAGACTTCAGCTTTGTGACCAGAACTGGATCTTTACTGAACTCTCACCAAGAGCGTAAACTGAACCAGAGTTTGAGCTCAGCATCATACGTAGAGGTCGTCTTTAATGATCTTTGGTTTTACAGATAAAAAGACAAACTGTATTTTGCCAACGTATGTTCTGGTGATCGGGTCGTTTCAGCCCACATGAACCACCGATTCAAACGTACGCGTCAGAGGTCGTGCACCAACCGGGTCACATCCTGCTCACATGACTGTCATGCCGGGAGCTGCAGGGTCAAGCCAGTGACTGCTGTTCGAGACTGCGTTTCAGTTTTATGCATTACTGTGAATTCAAGCTGCTGCATGTTTTTAAGAAAAACCTCGGGACGACTTCCAGCCTCGCGTGTGACGTCTGCAGCTGTGTTCTGGACACAGAACCAGGTCGGTTTCATGCCGGAACATCTTTGCCTGACCCTGACTGAGGGTTCTTTGGACCCTCATAAAAACTGAACATAAAGCTGCAACATGAGGAGATGCTGAGCTCGTCTGTGGTTCTGTAGATTTGGGTTGTTTCAGCCACAGCAGTGACACAAAATGTAACATGTGGTGTTGATACTGTCATGATTCTCCTCCCTGCATGTGTCCAGGTTTCACTGGACAGCAGGGAGAGGATGCACATCAGAACCTTCACCGGCACCAAGGTGATGATGGACCAGCTGATGCCTTCTGCTTTAAGATGCCCTCCCCGGACAAGACGAAGTGGCCCAATCGCCCTCCGCTCCCAGTCACCTGATTCGTGTTCTGCCATTTTACGCACAAGTTTGAGTGGCACAGAAAAATAAATATATAAGAGGGAGAGCTGGCCTATCGGCACCCTCGACACAGAAATACACCCTTTTGTGAGCAGATTAGAGACTGGAGGGGGGCTGAGGTTGGATGCAGCCAGCGCGGGGAGCTGTGCGGATCAGAGAGGAGGCACCGGGCGAAGAAGAGGAGCGCAGAGGAAGGACAATGCTCTCACATCGTCTCTGAGCTGAACATGATGCCGCAGAGCTCTGAGTCTAATCACCGGTAGTGTTTCGATCATTGCCCTCCGTGTGTCGGATCCGGGCAGCAGCTCTCTTTCAGGGATCGTTCGCTGAACACTGTGTCACGGTATCGAGGACGGGAAGGTTTTATTTTTTTTTCTTTCTTCCTCCATCGAGTGAATTTTGGATGTGAGCGTCTTTTTGTTTGATTATTTGCCCGCCGCATGAATTCTCCCACCGGATCCTCGCCGGTGTGTGCTGCTGCTGCTGCTGCTGCTGTCCTCCTCCTCCTCCTCCTCCACCACCACCACCTCCTCCTCTTGCTCCTGCTCAGACGGCCCATTCTCGCAGAGGGCACTACCCTCCTCCTCCTCCTCCTCCTCCTCGTCCTCCCTGCCGCTGCTGCTGCTGCTGCTGCCGCTAAAGACATTTTGATCGGCACCCCAACCACTTCCACCACCATCACCTCCTCCACCACCACCACCTCCACCACCTCCTCCTCCTCCTCCTCCTCAGTAACATGTCGGGACAGTCTTTGACGGACCGGATCGCCGCCGCGCAGCACAGCATGACCGGGTCTGCCATCAGCAAAGCCGTCTGCAAGGCCACGACGCACGAAGTCAGCGGACCCAAGAAGAAACACCTTGACTGTAGGTTAAAGCATACCATCATATACTGTGTAGATAGACCTGCATGCCTCTCCATCTCCCCCCTCCTCCTCCTCACAAAGGGTCGCCTGTAAACAGCCTCCTGCAGCCGCTTTAACGAGGCGCCGTCACATTCCCCGGGAGTTAAACGTGATTTTACGCAGCGCGGCTGAAACGCGAGCGGTACATTTTCATACCAGGCGAGGGAGCGACGGGCCAGGTAGTGTGTGTGCATGTCATCCAGGGGAAATAGGCCACTGTGCCCCGCTCTGCTCCGCTCTGCTATAGGCTAACCGGCCGCTGCACAGTGAGGAGGCCCATCCATTATTAACGCCACTATCATCCGGAGACACTCCAGCGCAGAGACGCGCCGCACACACCGACTTCAAGTTCACTGTCACGTCCTCTGGTGCGTTATTACCATTAATGAAGGTGTTGCTGCTGTCAGTGCTGAGTGTGTGTGTGTGTGTGTGTGTGTGTGTGTGTGTGTGATGGAGGGATCCTCACATGTAGATTTCCACCGGTGATTATTAGGTCAGGTGGCTTCCCTGCCTCACTATAATTACTTGACATGATCGATGGAGAGCAAGAGGAATCAATGGTGCTGCCAGTCAGACAGACAGACAGAGAGACAGACAGGGGAGGGAGGGAGGAGGGGGGAGGAGGGGGGAGGTAGCAAGATGGCTAATCAAGAGGAGATGTGGATAAATCAACAGCGAAGGCAGGTCGCCAAACAGCCCGAGAGTCAGTCATCCAGCCAGTCAGCCGGCAAGTTTGGCGGTGGATTAGTCAGTGGTGCCCACAGCAGAGGTGACGCTGGGAGTTCTGGGCTCCCTCACGAGATGTGCCACCAGGCGCCTCCACATCCTACGTCTAAATCAGAGACTGTATCACTAAAACAAGGCCACTAAAGCAGAGAAACACCCAGCGGGGGGCGTTGGGGGAAGGTTCAGAGGCGAGTTTTCAGGATCGACTCACGATGAAAAGCGTCTCGAGTTGCGGCGTTGAGTCATTTCTGCTGCTTTAATGCCTTAATCTGACAGTGACCAGCGGTTCCGGAGGGATTCAGTGGTGTTACCGCGGCAGCAGCTTGTGATTAGAAGAGAGAGATTGTCCATGATCACGGTGGGATCGCGTCAAAAGTACCAAAAAGTCACATTAAAAGTAAAGATGTTTTACCAGGAAGTCCAACTGAGATCAGATCTCTCTGTGGGACGTTAGCAGCCGTACAGGATCACAGAATGCTAACCCTTTTAGCTAACTTCCTGTCAGTCCCTCGTCGCTACGGCGCCACATTCGCACGACTCCTTCCTTTTTCTCTCTTGCCTCGTTCTTTTCTTCAGTTGCTTTTCACCACTTGGCCTGACTGGTAATGAAAACCGTCACCAGGAGTGCTGGGATTGGTAGTCGACCCTGATCCAAAGCCGTACAACGCAGCACCTTCCTCCTATTTATACCGACTATTTGGCGCCAGTGCACTGATAATGTAGAGCAAGAGGAGGCGATGTGATGTGATAGTTTACCGTGTCAACGTCTAATCCCGCCACGAAAGCGTACAAAAATCGACACCTTTGTAAAACCTCAACTAACTCAGACAACTTCTCTTCAAAAAGATCCATCGTTCCTAAAAACTTCTTCTTCCTGATCTGTCGTCTACGCTGCTTCATGACTTCTGCTTCATATCCGTAAACTCTCTAAATTGTGCAGAAATACGTCAGAAATGAAACGTCAATTGTAGAAATGAAGTGTTGTTCCGAAGGCCAAAGGAAACCGTCGGTTGAAGGACACTGAGCGACTGGAGCCGTTATTGGTTTTATTTTGCAGCGGAGCCACAGTTTTATAAGAACACAGCACCCCTGCAGTTATTAAACGGTAGAAGGTCGTCCAGTTTTCGGCGCCGCCACGAGTCTGAGTCTCTCAGAAACTAGTAAATGTCATTTAACTCAAGGGTGGGAGCGTATAATCTAAAAATAGAGCTCGAGCATTTACATGACAAGTTCTCATCCTTGAGATGGATTCTAATAAGGTTTAAACCAAACGCTCTCAAGGACAATGAAGCTTCCCTCAGAACGGGTCAGTTTAATTCTGGTCGAGGTGGCTAAAGTGATCCAGTTTGGTTCTGATCCGGCTCGTATTCTCATCATTGATGGCAGAAAAAGCTCTGAGCTGTAAGACTGGATCAGTTCACCTCCCTGGAAGCTCCGAATGAAATGTGTTGGCTGAATGGATGTTTTTGTACGTGAGCCATTCAGACGCAGCTGTTCTGACAGCTCGCACTATGAAACGCGTTCTGTGAGAGATGATGTCACGCGCGACTCGCCGACGTCATCGGGCGGCTTTTAAGGTTCAAGAAAAGACGCAGGGAGGAAGTGAGTTTGTGATCAGTAGGTCAGTGGATGTAAGTGATTGAAGAGTGGAAAGAAAAGTCGATGAACTCGTCTGATCCGACGGAGCTTCTGACGAGGCAGCGCTCGATGTTCGGTCTGAGAGTATAGATGAGTGCAGCTCGCACAGAACCGGCGCTGGATGTGACCCGGTCTCATCAGCCTGCGTAGAAACGACTCGACTTTAGACTTTCAAACACCGTCCTTCACATTAAAGTCTGTGGAGAGTAAATCCATCGTCACGAACATGATGGAAGTTAATAACAAAAGAACGTTTCTGGGCTGAAACCTTCATCGTGCTTCTCGCTCTGACATTTTATACAAAGTGTTTGGACGCTTTTGTTTTCTAGATTTGCTTCCTAAACAGCTGAAGTAGCGCTGGACCTGTTTAAAACAAAACCAGAGACGTATTCGCTCATTATCACGTTCATGATTTTATTTGTGGTTACTAAAAACAGATTTACAGGCTTTAATGCTCAAACTAGACATAAATCATGCAAATGTGTGACATGGTGACACACTGTGATGTCACAGAGTCACAGGATTAAAGGCGGGACTACTAACGAGGCGTTCAAGGAACTTCGACCTTGTTAACTTTTGAGAACCTGCCGGGAAAGTTAGAAATCAAACCCGTTTTTCTGTTTCTGCAGCTGGACACTTATTCTAGATCCAACATCAGCTGATCGTCAGAGAGGTTTTAATAAATACTGATGACATTTTAGTTTCCTTTAAAACACACTCGACTTGTTATTGATCCGTCCTGGCCAGACACAGTGGGAGGAAAAGATGAATCGCTCTGCCGTTTCTCTAAATGCAACACGTGATTAATCACATGCTGGTAGAGCGAACAAACCAGATCTCATCGGCTTTTCTTCTCCTTCTTCTTCTCCTTCTTCTTCTTCTTCTTCTTCATGACCTTGACAGACCGGTCGGTGACATAAACAGCCAATGCTGATTATTTACAACCCACAGAGCGAATGACGAGCACGACAGACGGAGTAATGAGATTTCACTTTCACTAAACTCTGCGTGGCTGAGAAGGTAGAAAGAGGCGACAGAAACCAGATTCGTCACACGAGGAACAAAAATCAGGACAAAAAAATGATCTTCTGCCCCTGAAAGCAGAATAAGTTGTGTTATTCATCGTGTTATTTATTTAGTCGTGGGCTGAAACTGTGATGTGTTGAGATAATAATCACTGTCCTCTCGCTCCTGGAAGCTACATTTCTAAACTTTAAGCACAATTAAGTTGAAGTGAAGAAGCTGAAATGTTGATATAACTAAAATACCACCGACGAACACCGACTCCCACGTCTGTGTGTCAGTGTAATGACCTTTAATATCAATGCAACTTCAGCTCCTGAGAGTGACTCACTTTCTCTAAAGCCGAGGATTTAAAACACTTGGAATGTTTTATTGCATTTTACAGAAATCGTCTTTATGAGAAGTCCCTCCAGCCGAACATACTTTAAACGTTGGCTTTTTATTTTATCCGAACAAAAGCCTTCAATTTAACTTCTGTAGACGTTTTATTCTTTGTCTGCACGTCTAAATCTCACTTGTAATTGTGTTACTGATGCACATTATTTTCTACGTTGACTGAAGTTTATCAATAATCCAGCTGGCGATCGAACAGTCGATGCTTCATCACATTCCATCGACACGTCGGTGATTAAATCAGAGCTGATGTATTATCACCCAGAGGAAAACACACGAGGTGGACGCAGCGCGGAGATATTTGACCGGAGACGTTTTATTATTATTATCGTTCTTATTATTCAGGTGTAATTCTGTTCAAGTGGAGGCGCGAAGACAACAGGAGCGCAAAGAAAGAAAGAAAGAAATATAGGAAGAAAGAAAGAAAGAAAGAAAGACAGGAAAGAAAGAAATACAGGAAGAAAGAAAGAAATACTGGAAGAAAGAAAGAAAGAAAGAAAGACAGGAAAGAAGGAAGGACAGATGATCGAATGAAAGAAAGATAGAAAGAAATAAAGAGAAATACAGGGAGAAAGAAAGAAAGAAAGAAAGATTGAAATACAGAAAAGAAGGAAGAATGGATGAATGAATGAACTAACGAACGAAAGAAAGAAAAGAAGGAAGAAAGAAAGAAAGAAAGAAAGAAACATCGAATGAAAGAAAGATAGAAAGAAAGAAAGAACGGAAGAATGGATGAACAAATTAAAGATTGAAAGAGAAAGAAAGAAAGAAAGAAAGACAGGAAAGAAGGAAGGAAGGGAGGACAGATGAAAGAACAAATGAACGAACGAAAGAAACAACAAACAAATGAATGGATGAGCAAAAGAAAGAAAGAAAGAAAGAAAGAAAGACAGGAAAGAAGGAAGGACAGATGATCGAATGAAAGAAAGATAGAAAGAAATAAAGAGAGAAATACAGGGAGATAGAAAGAAAGAAAGAAAGAAATACAGGAAAGAAGGAAGAATGGATGAATGAACGAACGAAAGAAAGAAAGAAAGAAAGAAAGGAAGAAAGACAGGAAAGAACAAAGGAAGGAAGAAAGAAAGAAAGAAACATCGAATGAAAGAAAGATAGAAAGAAAGAAATACAGGAAGAAAGAAAGAAAGAAAGAAAGAACGGAAGAATGGATGAACAAATTAAAGATTGAAAGAGAAAGAAAGAAAGAAAGAAAGAAAGAGAGGAAAGAAGGAAGGAAGGGAGGACAGATGAAAGAACAAATGAACGAACGAAAGAAACAACAAACAAATGAATGGATGAACAAAAGAAAGAAAGAAAGAAAGAAAGAAAGAAAGATAGAAAGATTCTGCCTGCTTGACTTTATTTTGCCTGGTGGCGAACAATCCAAACGCTGATGGTTTTATAATTGTATATATTATATATATTGTGCGACAGTAAAGCAAAACACAATAAAACAAAGCTAACATGTAAAATACTGCAGATTAATCGTCGAGGTGGTTCATATTCGGACTGACTGTCAGTAAGTTGATGCAGCAGAGTCACTACGCTGATGATTCATGATTCATTCCTGTGTGATTTTTACAATCAGTAATAACGTAAAATAAAGCAGACAGGGTTGAAGCTTCACTGCAGGTGTTGGACAATCCAAACTCCGATGATGTCATTATTTTGTAGCCATTTAATAGTGCAATCAACATTTACTTCATAATGATATGTTAAAATAAAAAAACTTGTCTATTACATGTTTCAGCAATAAATACAAAATCTTGCAGCTAAAATGTCAAGCTAGCCAATTAAGCTTTAAAATAGCTGAAGCTTCAAACGATTCTCCATAAAAACAACTTGAACAAGCGTATGTTTGCTTCGTTATTCACAAAGAACAGTTGAGCTGTTCTGCAGGAGCGACAGATGGAAGTAATGAAGATAAACAGCTCGTTAGACTCCAGGTGGGTCATTACAGTTAATTCTCAGGTGAACGTGAACGCCTGCATCAAATGTCAGAATGATCCGTCCAGTCGTTGCTGAGATATTTTTAACTGGCGGCGTAAAAAAACATCCACTGAGCGTCTTTAGCGTCGCTGAAAACCTGCTGCACATCCGCCTCGCTGGGGCGTTCGTGTTTGTTCACGTTCGGCAGGAAACTTTAATTAGTTGGAATCAATATTGTCCCATTAATTATTGAGCCAGAAGGAAATTCACAAACAAACACATTAACAATGTGTAAAGCATGACTGAGCGCCACCATCACCATGTTCAGCCGTGATGTTAAAGCACCGAGATTTAATCAGGAACATAAATTGTTCTTACGGTTAAAACAGATTATAAATAACAGTGATGGTGCTGATTCACGGCTCTCAGGTTTCCTCCTTTGTTTTCTACAGGTTTCACTTTCAGTTTCCAGATACTGGAAGTTAACCGACCTTCATATTTGGCACCAATGCAGGAGACCATTAAGAAGACGACTGTTACATTAATAAATAACATTAAATAGAGCTGAAGAGGAATGAGACGTCAGCTGTGGTGAATCACAGGTGTTTCTGACGTGCATTAAACATTAAAGCGCCGTATGAGCAGGAAACGTCACTGAGCTTTTCAAAATAAACCTCAGAGAACCTCAGACCACTTCTCTCTCCGTCTGTGTGAATTCACTTTCTCTCATCGCATCAGGATGTTTCTTAATTCAGCTCCTGACTCGTGATTTTACTGCTGCAGTGCAAACCATTTCAAATTGTTGTACATTTCTGTTCACGACTGTTAGATTCAGGTTCTCCTCTCACGGCGTCCGGCGACCCTGGATGGATTAAACTTGCTGCTGAATGCCGCCGGACACATTGACACGGAGCAGTTTAATCATATGAAGGGTTTTACTGTAAAACAGAATAATGTAAAGCTTGTTTCTTCACCTAAGAGTCAGTAAATCTGTGAGATTAAACAGACGCCTCACATACTTCACATTTTGATCTTAAACCAGAGAAATCCTTGAAGAATTTGGGCCATTGTTCCACCGATCTGTCCGACCGGAGCTCCAGTTGTGAAACACCTTTTTTCATCTGTAGCAGAATATTTCTGGTTTGTGTTGTAAATATGAAACTGAAACATATTTTTCTCTTCCTGCAGAACATAAAGCTCAGACTCTGTCAGAGCGGGAACGTCTGGGTCCATCACCGCTAACAGTCTCGTTCATCTGACACATTTTCTTTTATCTCCATCTTCTGGGATGATATCGTGTCGGTATTTTGGCTGAGTCGCTCTAAACTCCAGCCACAGATTAGCCACAGTTGAGATTCATCCGTCTACACGGCCTCTATTATTAAATAATCATTTGTTTATTGATTTGTGTGCAGATATTGAACGAGGCAAAATTAAAGCACCGGTCGATGAGAGTGCATTCAGCGTGGTTTGTTCACTCGTTGCCAGTCGATTCATAACTCAACCTGTGAGCACTCTGAGCTGATGAATTATGACGGTGACAAGACGCTGCTGCTGTTATTCACCGTGACTCACAGCCAGTCAAAAGGCCGGCTCTGATTTCAAGGACACACGGACGCTTATAGTCTCTAACCTCACACACACACACACACACACACACACACCAGCTCCTGGAATGATTATTAATCTGTTAATCATTTCATCGTGTTTCCTTTCTGTGTGTCTTCCAGACCTGATCCACTGCACCAATGAGCTGAACGTCAGCATCCCCCACCTGGCAGACACGCTGCTGGAGCGCACGGCCAGTAACAGCTGGATCGTGGTTTTCAAAGCGCTCATCACCACACACCACCTCATGATGTACGGCAACGAGGTGAGCCGCGACGTACGGAGGCCCGGGAGGGAGGGGTTCATCTGTGATGTCACAAAAACAAAACCACAAAACGTTAGAAGCGATTAGAAGCGTGACAAGCTCACATTTTAAAGTGTTTCCAGGTCTTCAGGAGTAAAACTGTAGTAGTGAGAAGCTTTTTGTGGATACAAGAGGAAGCGGTGTGTAATCTGATAAAACTGTCCTCCAGTGATGTCACTCAGGGGCTATGTTGCATTGTGGGTAATGCAGGCAAAAAGGAAGAGGAATGTGGAATTAAAAATAAGCTGATATCTCCGTCTGCTGTACAGATTTTGATTGATTTGATTTAAAATGCACAGAAAAAGGGCGAGAAAAAAGACAAAGACAGGAAGTGGGATGTAAAATATGACACATATGGATATACTCTACAAAATAAAACAGGAAACAAATAACCACAGACAACCACTCGCTTTACAGTAGCTTCTGAATTTTGAGGGTTTGTTGCCCTTTTTGTATTTTATGTTGTAAAGTTAAGTTTTCTGTAGCCAGCACCTTCAGTCCTGTGAACCTGTGATGGGGATTCTCCTCTTTTTCAGGATGTAAAAGACTTTTATTGACTGAGTGATTCATCTAATAATCAGGAAAACAATTAACAGGTTGTTCAGGCCCTCATGTGATAATCGTTGGCGTCATCAAAAGGATGAAACACGGACATTTCCCGTGACGCTCTCTGCTGATGTTCGCCAGTCGCGAGCTCAGCTTCTTGACATTTCCGCTCGCTAAAAAAACTCTCTGACTCCTGCGGCGAGTTTCTTTGAAGGTGTATCTTCCTCGTGTCCAACAAGGACCGGCGAGCGATCCGGCTGACATTTACGTGAGAAATCAACTCCCTGCACCGCTCACACCACGAGATCAATAACCAAAACATCAAACATGTCGAGTGATGAGCGTCTCAGACTGGACGCTGAGGTCGCGGCTCTCACAAAGCTTTCACACGACACGGCGCTCTGCAACACAAACGGTGACACGATGTTTCGAACATTCACCGTCAGCCGACCAGAAGAACTGTGAGGTTTAAAGCAGCTTTACTTCCTTAATGTGAAAGAGTTCATCGTAAACTGTAAACCAATGGGATGTCTTTTAAAGAGAGGAAGGCTCTTAATGTGGCAGTAGGGGAATTTGTTAAAACTGTTTTATTGCTCGTTTATTTTGTTTATGTTTGTGCAAGATGAGCCAAAACTTGCCTGGAGTCAGCGCTCCAACCTGGCAACCCGGACCCACGCTGACCCAAAATGAAACGTAAAGACAGAAGAAAACACTATTTTTGTTGGTTTTTCACCTGCTGCATTATCAGTATTGGACATGTGATTTCCTGCATGTGATCGGCTGTTTTTCAGTCGCCACACTCGAAACAAACGGCCGTTTAAAACGAACTCCTCGTTGCGATTGTGTCTGTGTGGACATGATTGAGTACTGTCAGGAAACACCATCAGATAACTCACCAACTCTTTCCTCCTCCTCTCCTTTTCCCCCCCCCGTCAGAGATTGATGCAGTACCTCGCCTCCAGAAACACGCTCTTCAACCTCAACAACTTCCTCGATAAGGCTGCACTACAAGGTGATTTAATGCCATTTGGCTGTTTGTAAACTCAGCAGTGCTGTACGTCTGAGAAAATGACTTTATGTCCGACTCTCCCCGGATCTGTAGCGCCATCAATAAGCCGATTTCAAAGGAAAGCTTCAGTCCGGGGATGAAAAGCTTCAGACAGTGTGCCTTTTTGTAGATAAAAGAAAATAAAAGACGCTGCTGCATGTTGTATACATTGAGTGTGACGGTAAGATGGTTTAACAGATTGCTTACAGAGACGTTAGTCCGGTTCTTATGGAAGTGATTATGGTTTCTTAACCGGGTTGTGAAAAGAGGCCAGTAGGTTTTGGGTCTGTAACAGCGGCGCCCCCTGTCTGTCCTCCAGGGTACAACATGTCCACCTTCATCAGACGCTACAGCCGCTACCTGAATGAAAAAGCCATGTCATACAGACTAGCAGCCGTGGACTTCACCAAGATGAAGCGAGGGTAACGAACTCACGCACGACACGGACACAAACAGAACAAATACATTTTCTATTTTACCTTTAAGGTGCAACATGTCAGAGTTTTAGATGAACAGGCTGCAGAGAAAAAACAGTTTTGATGTTCTGAGCATTGTTGCAAAGATAGTTACTGTACTTAGCATACTAACCAGCTAGCAAGCAACACTCCCCTGATGCTCCGAGCTCCCAGTCCAACAACTAGCTGCACGGCTAACCGAGCTAAACTTGCTAACAGCAGCTACAACTCGCAGCAGTTAAAGGGATATTCCGGTGTAAGTTTAATCCATGATCTAAATCACAGTGAAACTGTGTTAGACTCCCTCTCGAGAGATCAAGTTAGCAGACCGCTAATTTACGGAGTTTTATCAACCTCAGAAACGACCGCACGACAACAATACACTGCAGTAAATGGATCCAAATATAAACCGCCACCAAAAAGCCACAAATAATGCTCAGAACAGCACCAAACTTCAGCAACAGTACAAATAGGGTCTCAGCACATAGTCCGGGGCATCTAACCTCCGCTAGCTTAGCTGGATTTCTATTGGGAAGCTGACTAAATTTACCACTCTTCTGCAGCAGCTTCCTGTTGACGGGAAGTCCCGACGAGTCGATTACCGAGTGCAGTAGAGTTCCGCGGCTCATGGATGAAAATGTATGATTATGACTCCATGGAAAAGCAATCAAAGTTCATATGTGTCTTACCTGCCAGTTTATAACAGTTATTATCGAGAGCGGACAGGGAAAAGAACGGAATTGAGCGTTTCTAACCGCACTCGGTAATCGTCGCGTCGGGACTTCCCTGACCCGGAAGCTGATGGAGGAGAGTTGAAATCTGTTTTTAGCTTCCCAATAGAAATCCAGCTAAGCTAGCGGAGGTTAGATGCCCCGGACTATGTGCTGAGACCCTATTTGTACTGTTGCTGAAGTTTGGTGCTGTTCTGAGCATTATTTGTGGCTTTTTGGTGGCGGTTTATATTTGGATCCATTTACTGCAGTGTATTGTTGTCGTGCGGTCGTTTCTGAGGTTGATAAAACTCCGTAAATTAGCGGTCTGCTAACTTGATCTCTCGAGAGGGAGTCTAACACAGTTTCATAGTGATTTAGACCATGGATTAAATTTACACCGGAATATCCCTTTAACGTTAACTCTGCTGATATTCTGCCCTCACACTTTAAAAAGTGTCTGTAATCGACTTGAAGGATCTCCTCACACTCGAACACGCCTCAGTCTGCAGGTCTGACGAGTCCTGTGTGTGTGTTGCATGCGTGTTTGTGTGCATGTGTTCTTGTGTGTCACCAGGGCTGAAGGTGTGATGCGCACCATGAACACGGACAAGCTGATTAAGACTCTGCCCACCATTCAGAACCAGCTGGACGCACTGCTGGATTTCCAGGTAAACACCCGACCAGAGGACGCGTGATGTCGCTGTGACGTCTCGACCCGATCTCACTCTCCTTCTGTCTTCATCTCCTCCAGCCCAACTCTAACGAGCTGACCAACGGAGTGATCAACACAGCATTCATGTTGCTGTTTAAAGACTCCATACGGCTGTTTGCTGCTTACAACGAGGGAGTGATCAACATGCTGGGTAAACCTCACACGCCGCAGATCACAACATGAGTTAATCTCCATTGATTACATTTTGTGTTTACTCAGTAATCTGCCTCCGATGTCGAGATCACAGGACCGCGAGTCCACTCAGTCGGTCTTTAAGGGGAAATCAATGCTTCCTCCGACTGTCTCTCAAAGTCCAATTAAAGACTATAAATATCACCTTCTTTTCTTTCGTTAATTATCAAGTCAGTGAGGAACGGAGACAGAGAACCGACCGCAGACTCTTCAGCGAGCGGTTCATTAAATGATCAATTACTTGACTTGATTTGAGGATAAAGTTACTCTACTTCTCCCTTATTTTCTGCTCGTTCTCGTGTTGATTCTGGTCTTCTGATTCGCAGAGAAATACTTTGACATGAAGAAGAACCAGTGCAAAGAAGCTCTGGAGATCTACAAGACGTTCCTCAACAGGATGACCAAACTGTCCGAGTTCCTCAAAGTGGCGGAGGTAACGTCCGTTTGTCCCGCCGCTCCTCCGCAGAGAGGGCGAGAATATCCGTCCGGAGCGAATCTCGGCGGTCGTCTCCTCCTTATAAACATAATCTCCACGTTCTTTCTTCTATCGTTTTAATTTCTCCCGTAGAGAAAACAATCCACTGTCGCCGGTTGAGATTCGCTCCAGACTTCTGTCGCCTGTCGGATCTGATTTACGGTCGATATCTCTGAACCTGAACCGGACCGTAGATCAGCGTCCAGAGGCTTTCTGCTCCTTAATCCTCCAAGTCTTTTATTTTTTTTTTTGCCTCTAGATTCCCTCCTGTTTCTGTCCTTCTCTTGCCCTGACCTGGGGAGGGGGTTTACTCGATAACACTGATTAATGGCCTATCAGAGAGCCGCTCATGTAGAGCTTCCAGTTGAGGGACCCCTCGCGTTGCTGCCTGTTCACATGCCTGCACTGCATGCCCAAAGCAAGCTCTCTCTCTATCACTATCTCTGTCTCCTCTTCTTTTATTTCCTCCCTTTTCTTGAAAAAAAAAAAAAAAAAAGAAGAAGAAGACGGCTGTTATCCAGTTAACAGTTGCATCCCTCGCTAGGCTTCACGGTGAACACAAACAGTCTGATCCTCTGTCGGCTGCGTAGCTTCCATCTTCACAGGCTTTTCTCTCTGCTTGGTTTCGTTTCCCTTTTGGAAGAAGGTTTGGAGTTCAGCCGCTCGATCCAAAGAAAACCAAAAAAAACAAACAACAACAACAACGAGAGACTAACGTTGACTTTAAGGACCCATTCATTTTACCTGTCTAACAAAATGTGTGTTTGTCTGTTTTGTGTTGTCATCTGTGTCCCTCCCCTTGTCCGTCTGTTCAAAGTCAACATTAGTTGAGTGTCTCTCCTGTTTTTGGATGTGTCTTACCTCGCAGTCACGTGACCTGTCGTCCGCCCTGCCTGTTCGATCAGTCGGTGTGCTCGGCATTCATCTCAAACCTCCAGATCTCAGTGTGTGTGTGTGTGTGTGTGTGTACTTATAAGTGTGTGTGTGTACATATACTGTGTATATATCGGTGTTTGTATGCGTGTGCATGCGCCCTCCTCCCTCCTCCTCTGTTGTCTTTTATTTGTTTTCCTTTCCAGCCACTGCATGAAGTAATGAATGCTTGGGTTTGATTCTTCTTTCTCCCTCCTCCTCCTCCTCTTCCTCCTTCACACGCCTCTTCCCTTTTTTCTGTTTTACTCTGTTGGGTTTTTTGGTTTGACTCCTTGTTTTTTTGTTATTACATTTGGTTTATTTTTTATTTTGCCTCCCTCCTCCCTCCCCCCCAACCCCTCCCCTCCTTTTTTGTGACACAGCGAGTTGGGATAGATCAGGGCGACAGCCCCGATCTCACACAGGTCAGTCTACATCTCATCTCAATCAGTCAATCAACCAGTCAGTCAACCAGTATTTAAGATCCGTCAAGTCAATCCCATAATGCTTCATTCTAAACGCTCCCGTTCCCTACTCACCCTACAGACCTGCCCACACTGCAGCTGCCCCGTCCTCCTCCTCTCTTCTTCACTCTCCGTAACTCCTTTTCCGTTGTCTCCTTTTTCTCTCTGCACAGAGTTTAGAATAGAGAGGAAACAATCATTCATTTTTTTTTCACAATTTCGATGCCTTAGTGCCGGTTCTCACTCACGACGCGCCAAATCCAGCTGCTGGTCAGAAACCCTCGGCTTCACGGTTTGACGCTGTAGTTACGCCTCTCGCATCAGTTCTGTTCTGACTTGTTCACGGGAGAATCAGCAAAATATTTTAACTATGTTCATTACAAACTATGATCTTTTCCTCACCTAACCAAGTAGTGTTTAGCGTGGTGTTAATGAGTCCTAAAACCCGGAAAACTACTTTCGAAAATCCATGTTTTTTTATATTGGGAGAAAAACCAACTTCCCGACGCCTGATGTCTGTTTAAAGACTAACATTAGCATTTTACTTTTAATCATTTAATTTAAGCTTTGAAAATCACAAAAGGTGTTGCTCACCTGTGCAGATTATCATGCTGAACAAAAGGAACATAGACTTGTGTTCGCCACAGAACTTATTTCTGCAATAATCCAAAATCCATTTTAAAATAATGTTCACAAAGTTTTTTTTTGATGAGGGCGACTTCCAGGTTTGCATTAAAAAATGTGTCATCCGAACAGAACTCTATTTTAGAGAACCTAAACTGTTTGACAAGGTTAATAACATGCAGCACGTTTTATCATGTAGCTGTAAGTTTGGACATTGCACATAATATTTGTTGTGCATTTGACCGCAGAGCCATTATTGTGAAAGTCTAACAGGATGTTGCGTACAGGTGAAGCATGGCGAGGCCTCTGACCTGCTGCTGACTGTGACTCGTCAGGAGTGAGACCGTGTTGCACCTGCTGCAGGATTTAAATAGTTTTTTCTTATCTGACTCTGTAGAACAAATTTTACTCTGAGGGATTTTCAAAGCAGCATTTTTGTGGCTGTGTAACAGAAGTTTGCATATTTCTATTTCAGCTGGGCTTAGCATCTGTCTGAGTCTTTTTTCTCCCAGCAGTCTTTCCGGCATTTTCACAGTGTAAATATCAGGACTTGTCTCTTCATTCGAAGGCTTATTACACAAACAAGTCAGCACAGCTTTATGAAATAGGTTTTTTTTTTTGCCCATATAAGCAGTGTTCAAATCATTTCCCTGAAAAAAAAAAAAAGGTCATGTCCCTTTGCATTAGCTGTGGGGAGAGCAGCGAATGGTTTTTATTAAGTAGGTTTCTGCAAATATGACTTGTATAGGTGCACATAATGTCATCAGAAGCACTGCATATCACGCTCAGAGGCCCCAAATCCAGCTCATCCTTTTCAGTGGACGCATAATTGGATGTTTACAATGTGACAAATCTGCTAACAAACTGAAAATAGCTGACTTTTTTCAAACTAAGGGCATGTTTGTAGTGCTTATGAAGACCTTATACGCTCTTATTCAACCACATAGTGACCCATGCCTTATACTGAGCTCTAGATATGTGTCTGTTTTACTTTGAAACTTTTAGCATATTCTAGATTTCTCTGAAGAAGGATATCCAGAATTCGCATTTTACTCTCTTTCCCCCTTAAAATAAGTATATGAGAAATCTTTTCTTTGCTTGTTGTGTTTGCACTGTGTTCTCTGGTGCTGAAATGTAAGGCTCTCGGTGAAGACCGCGGTATCACATGTGGTCAAAATGAACCCATTCATCCATTTTGTTTCCCGGTGAAGAGTGCTGGCCAGCTGCTCGATGTGCATACCTGGTTTCTCACCGGACGTTTACATTTCGCTGAGTTAACTTCTTTGGCTTCCAGTGGGATCAAAACTTTTTTTTTTCTGGCTCCATCGTTTAGTCGCTGCCTTGATTTCCGGATAAAACACTCGAATTTGACTTCTAGCCTGAGTGGAAGCCACGAGTTAACTCTAAATTTTAGGACTGTGATTTAATTTCTGTGTATGCGTGTGTTAAGTGTGCGTGTTAACGAGAGCGTTTGTGCACTGCTGGCCTCTGCATGGGCACATTAGACGGTTCAGAGATGTGTTTGTTGTGTTTCTACTCCGGAGCCCCGCAGCGACGACGCTCTGCTCTGTCCTGACCTGTTAGTCCCACCGCGGACTCGCTTGCATGATCCAAAAGGCTGATGATGTGTGCATGTGCTGGTCAACCAAACCTGATGAAACCAAATGCTAAAAAAAATTGTTTTTAAAGCATAACAATAATAATGATAATCAGAAAAAAAGAACAAAGCGCTGTTGTAGAGTAGATAACAAATCTGAGGATGATGTCTTAAATTTGCTGCTGCTTTGTGTGTGTGTGTGTGTGTGTGTGTGTGTGTGTGTGTGTGTGTGTGTGTGAGCGGGTGAGACGGAGTGAGGAGACAGGTGAGAGAGCGAGAGAGTGCAGTGTGTCCAGTTCTGTCCACTTGGCCATGGTTCTAATGTTTCCCCATCAACACCTCCCTGCCCCACGTTTCCCCCCCGCAGGCTCCCAGCTCTCTCCTGGAGGCTCTGGAGCAGCATCTAGCCTCTCTGGAGGGCAGGAAGCTGAAGGACCTCTCCACCGCCAGCAGGTACAGTCGACATGACATGTAACATACATGTTTATACAGTATGTGACGAGGTTTCTAATATCAGGAATTAATGGACGACTCAGAAGCCTTTTAAAGTAGCACTGCTTGAACTTTTAAGCCATGCTACAGTGCTGCTGTGGGGATTTGTCGGTCAGCCCGCCATTCTTAAAGGGATATTCTGGTGTAAGTTTAATCCATGGTCTAAATCACCGTGACTGTGTTAGACTCCCTCTCGAGAGATCAAGTTAGCAGACCGCTAATTTACGGAGTTTTATCAACCTCAGAAACGACCGCACGACAACAATACACTGCAGTAAATGGATCCAAATATAAACTGCCACCAAAAAGCCACAAATAATGCTCAGAACAGCACCAAACTTCAGCAACAGTACAAATAGGGTCTCAGCACATAGTCCGGGGCATCTAACCTCCGCTAGCTTAGCAGGATTTCTATTGTGAAGCTAAAAACAGATTTCAACTCTCCTCCATCAGCTTCCGGGTCGGGGAAGTCCCGACGCGACGATTACCGAGTGCGATTAGAAATGCTCAATTCCGTTCTTTTCCCTGTCCGCTCTCGATAATAACTGTTATAAACTGGCAGGTAAGACACATATGAACTTTGATTGCTTTTCCATGGAGTCATAATCGGACATTTTCATCCATGAGCCGCAGAACTCTACTGCACTCGGTAATCGACTCGTCGGGACTTCCCGTCAACAGGAAGCTGCTGCAGAAGAGTGGTACATTTAGTCAGCTTTTCAGTAGAAATCCAGCTAAGCTAGCGGAGGTTAGATGCCCCGGACTATGTGCTGAGACCCTATTTGTACTGTTGCTGAAGTTTGGTGCTGTTCTGAGCATTATTTGTGGCTTTTTGGTGGCGGTTTATATTTGGATCCATTTACTGCAGTGTATTGTTGTCGTGCGGTCGTTTCTGAGGTTGACAAAACTCCGTAAATTAGCGGTCTGCTAACTTGATCTCTCGAGAGGGAGTCTAACACAGTTTCACAGTGTGTTAGACCATGGATTAAACTAACACCGGAATATCCCTTTAAATATCTCAAGAACTACTTGATGGATTGCCATGAAATTAACTACAGACAGTCATGGTCCCCAGATGAACGACCCCGATTGATTTCATTATCTTCAGACCTTTCGTCTATTGCATCACATAATTAAAATCCCAGCTTGTCCAATACTTTTCGTCTGATACTCTTCTTTGCTCTGAGTATAACGTCCACACGGAGCAAAGACAAACAGAACAAAGTGATATCAGCGCCGTGTAAATTCTGCAGGCGTTTGCACAAACGTGTTTGTGTGTGTCTCGCCCTCAGATCCAGCACCTTGTCCAGTGCAGTGTCCTCTCTCTCCAGCACTGGGATCTCTCTCAGCCGTATGGACGACAAGACGGACGACAACAGACTGCAGCAACACAAGGCGAGACATTTACAGTATTAAACTCACATGTACTTATAAAAAGGCTTAGAAAGACACAACTGTACGCCAACAAAGCCGCGCGTAATGAAAACACAAAATGATCGCCGCCGCCGCACAAACCCTTTTTCACAACATAGCTGCATCTGCTTTAATGTGAGGAAGGCACACTGAAATCGCTTCAGCTCGTGTGGACCGTGAACAGAACTGTGCGTCAAAGTCTTTTTGTCCTCCGCACTTGTTGTTGAAGTTGAATGGAAGAGTGCATTAATCCTGCAATACAGTGAAATACACTGTCTGTTCCTGGCTGCCGGCCCGGAGCCTCCACAGATGCACCCGGAATGAAAATGAAGTCACAATCTCGAGATGCTCTGCGGTGGATTTTTCATTCAAATAAAGGAGCATCCCGCACAAATCAATAGAAATACTTATAATGCAGAGAATGCTGTCGCCTGCATGATAACACATCTTCTGGCATTGATTTGACGCCCTGAAATCCTCCCTTTGAATTTGTGGAACTGTTTGTTTCGAGATGTTTTGCGGCCATCTTTGTGTTGTTACTGTTACGTTCTGGGCACTAACAAACCAATCCATCTGGACCGATCAGACAGGACAGGAGAGGAGAGGAGGTTAACCCCATTCATGTGCACTGCAGGGCTCTTTACAAACCGTGGTGATGTAACATTGATTGGTGCTTCTCGTGCAGGACGACGGTCATAAAGTGATCGACATTCAGACGCCCAACGTGTCGCCCAGCGGCCAGTCAGTGGGCAGCGCCAACAGCAGCGGAGGGGCGACGGATCTCTTCTCCAACTCACCCATCGTACCCGTCAACAACCAGTGAGTGTAAATCGCAGAGAGACTCGTCTGACCTGCAGCGTCACAGTTCAGCTGTTTTTTTGTTTTGTCTACCAGCTTCTAGCCCAGTTCTGCAACAAGAGGCCTTCTGACTGGCTGTCGTTATAAATCAGATTTTTATAAAAACGATCTTTTCTGGTTACGTAAACACAAAACGAGAATCAACATCTCCTCTCCCGTTCTGCTTCCTGCAGTGTGCCAAACCTGACCAGTGAGCTGTTCACCCTGCAGCCCAACTTCACCCCCATCCAGACCACACACACTGTGCCCAACAATAACAATGCCTGGGGAGGTAGGATAGCACACACACACACACACACACACACACACAAACACAAACAAACACATGCACACACGCAGATAATCATGCAAATATACAACGGAGCGTGCAAATAAAAACCCGCTCACACACACACATGCTGCTCAGAGCTGGATACGCTGTGACAGTGATGCCTCGGTTGCTTCATACTTCTGACTCAATCCCCCCTTTTTTTTCTCCTTTCATGTTACCATGGGAACCTTTGGACGTCAGGTGACCTGCTAAAGCCAGCCCCGCCCACTCAAATTCACAGCCCCGGAGCCCCGTTGCACTCTGGGAAAATGCTGCCCAATGATTTGGACTCTTCATTAGCCAACCTCGTTGGCAGTGAGTAGACGGTTTCTCCCTCCAAACATTCAGTCATCGCCTCCATGTTGTTTGTCTTTGTTGTCGTTGCGTTGCTTCTTTCAGCTCATGTTTTTATTCTTCCTTCTCTCAGACCTGCAGTTCGGAGGGACGCCAGCTAAGAAGTGAGTGGGTTTCTCTTGACATCTTAAACTTGGCCACAAGCAAATGACGTTTTTTTTTTTTACGTATAATCTGTGCATGTGTAAATACTGTGTGTGCATCAGGCCGGAGCTCCAGTGGAGTCAGCTGGTGGAGAAGAAGCCAACAGGAGGAAGCGGCTGGCAGTCGAAGACGATGTGCACCAGCACCAACTGGACTCACACCACCCATCCCATGGCACCTGCGCCCATGCCCGTCCCTCAGATGGTAACTTGGAAGCCACGCTCTCGTTGTCGTCAAGTTTCATGCATGATTACATGATTTCTACAAAGCTCATACACACCTGGAGCTCACTGACACGCTGTTACAGTGGCTGATTAGACGTCTGCTCAGGACTGAATGGGCTCACACAGGTCGACTGACTGCTTCAATCTGTGGCCACAAGAAACAGATGGCTAAGAAACCAAACTAATAATCCTTATTTAGCCTTCACACAGCACCAACATGATCACATCCCACAATATTTAGCCATTAAGAAGCATTGAACCACATGTCAGCGTAGCTCATCTGACATGCACAAAACTCACTGCATGACCAGACTGTTCTCTCCGTCAGATTCAAAATACATTCAAATTACAAGTAACTTCAATGGGCAATGAAAGAACAACAGAATAGATAAAATAGGTGCTGTAAGCTCCTGGATTCTGTTCTGGGAGGACCCGGCACAGATGAAGCCCTGCAGCAGTTATAAACAGGACAATTAAACACCGTTATCATCGGGCTCACAGTGCTGATTGCACCCGTTTGACTTTCACTCCGCTGCAGTTCAGCAAACATACAAAACACTGCTCTGTAGATTCAACTGTGAGGATCATCAGCCTTATAAAGCTTTCACTTCACAAGCTTTCCACTTCCAGCATGATCCATACATTGATATAGAAACTGATGTCAGTACCTGAGCCTGCTCCAACACTCATTAGACCCGAGGTTCTCCAACAGCATCAGAACAGCTGTCAGTACCGTGTCTGTGGTTATCATCATCACCGGGGTGATATCGCCATCATCATTATTAAACATCAGAAGGATGATCAATGATTGATAGCTAAGCTCATATTGAAACAGACTTTATCAGAGTTTGCTTTCATGATTAAAAGATGAGCACATTAACAGGGAAGTCATGATTCTGATGTAAACGAAGAGAACGGTATAACTCAGCGCTCGTAAAATAATTTAAAAACCGTATAAATCTACCTCTGAGTGACATTTTATGAGCTTATTTCACACAGCTTGTTGTGGTGGAATCAAGTGCAAAGGCCACTGCAGTGTCTCCGCCGACGCTTAAAAGCTGTGAAGATTAAATTAAAGTTTACCGCCGCGTCTCCGCGACGTGCCTCGGTTTGATCAGCATCCTCATCCTCCACCTGCACCGATGTTCAGTGGGTTTCACTGCGTCTGCTGCTGCCTGACAGTCACACACCTGCATGAGCAAACACATAGCAGCCACCAGGTTATTACTGGTTCAGTGACATCATGTTATTAGTTTAGTGACATCATGTTGTTGGTTCAGTGACATCATGTTATTAGTTTAGTGACATCATGTTGTTGGTTCAGTGACATCATGTTGTTGGTTCAGTGACATCATGTTATTAGTTCAGTGACATGTTGTTAGTTCAGTGACATCATGTTGTTAGTTCAGTGACATGTTGTTAGTTCAGTGACATCATGTTGTTAGTTCAGTGACATCATGCTGTTGGTTCAGTGACATCATGTTGTTAGTTCAGTGACATGTTGTTAGTTCAGTGACATCATGTTGTTAGTTCAGTGACATGTTGTTAGTTCAGTGACATCATGTTATTGGTTCAGTGACATCATGTTGTTGGTTCAGTGACATGTTGTTAGTTCAGTGACATCATGTTATTGGTTCAGTGACATCATGTTGTTGGTTCAGTGACATCATGTTGTTGGTTCAGTGACATCATGTTATTGGTTCAGTGACATCATGGTATTGGTTCAGTGACATCATGTTGTTAGTTCAGTGACATCATGTTATTGGTTTCAGTGACATCATGTTGTTGGTTCAGTGACATCATGTTGTTAGTTCAGTGACATCATGTTGTTAGTTCAGTGACATCATGTTGTTAGTTCAGTGACATGTTGTTAGTTCAGTGACATCATGTTATTGGTTCAGTGACATCATGTTGTTGGTTCAGTGACATCATGTTGTTGGTTCAGTGACATCATGTTATTGATTCAGTGACATCATGTTATTAGTTCAGTGACATCATGTTATTGGTTCAGTGACATCATGTTGTTGGTTCAGTGACATCATGTTGTTGGTTCAGTGACATCATGTTATTAGTTCAGTGACATCATGTTGTTGGTTCAGTGACATCATGTTGTTGGTTCAGTGACATCATGTTGTTGGTTCAGTGACATCATGTTATTAGTTCAGTGACATCATGTTGTTGGTTCAGTGACATCATGTTATTAGTTCAGTGACATCATGTTAAATGAACTACTTCAGCTATCTTCAGCTCAATGTTTTGTGAAATGTTCTGCTGATGTCAGCATACCACAACATCATGTTGCTTTGAGTGGCCAATAAGACTCAGTCTGGATTCAGTGTTGTTTAACTTGAAATATTCAATTTTGCATCACAGTTTGAGTTCAGCACGTAACTAATCATGGAGGACATTATCATGCGCAACGTGCATGAATGTGACTGTAATACACAGTACCAGGCTAAAACCAAAAAATATAACTGTTATCACAACTTATTCTACAGTATTTTGCATGTATGTGGTTTTAATATATACTACTTCGTTTTCAAAGCTGAGGAATCGTCTTCAGATTTCTTGTTTTGACAAAAAACTAAAGATTATAAGTTTTCAATGATAAATAAAATAGAGAAAAAGCTGAAAAGTCTCCGATTGGAAGAATAATTTTCTCACTATCGACTAATTGTTGCTGCTCTGACGTCATGATTTCTGAAGTACAGAAAAACATTCCGAAAATGAACTATCACCGCCGTCTGTAGTGATTTTCATTACATGATTATATAAATGTCAGAAATCTTCTGGTAGCAACAAACTAACAACAGACACATTCAGATCTTCATGTCAAACAAGTTCTGGACTCCAGCAGAATCGTGTACTGTGCATTAGTGTTGGTGTCATCCATCACTTTGTCAGGAGTCAGTTTCTCTTAATGATACGATTTCTCCTTCTAGAGTGAAACTCATCAAACACACCTGTCGGCCAAATGTGACTTTCTCTGCCTGGTTCGGGGCTTCTGAAGGAGCTCCTGCCGCTGTCCTTTCTGTGCTGCACTCTAATTATCTCCACGTCTCTTCCAATCAAACTGGTCTCATCTTTTAAATGTTCGACTGATTGACCTCTCAACTCAAACCGCTCATTTATTCAGCAAATGGCTCGGAAAGCAGGCGGCGCGGCCTGAATAGAAAGTAGAAGCGACGGGAACGCGATGAATGAGCGAAGGTCGGTTTATCTTCTCTGCACATGCTTAACTTTTATTGTTGTAACTCTCTTTTTCTGTCACTCTCCACAGAATGGGATGATCTATACTGGCTATGTAAGTTCTTTTATTCTCTTTCAATCCTCTTTTTGTACCTGATTTCATCCCGTCTGCTTTGATTTTTCTTAATCTTTATTTGTGGCACTTTCATTACCGGACTGTTTGTATTGTGTGAGACATGAATCATCAGACGAAAGGGTGGAATTATTTTGCTTTGCCTTTGCATTGTTGTTTCATCCTTTTGTGGTTATTACAGGCTGCCTCCTCCATTCATCTATGTTTAATGTCGCGCCTCCTGTTGTTGCTTCCCACGAGCAAATGTTTAAGAAAGTCACAACATTTCAGTCTTCGGGGAGCAGGGTAGACACGAGGCCGACAGTATCGGGATTATGTTTGCAATCAACTTTCAGTTTCAGATCCGACTGTAGCTCAGCCACAAACAGTCTGTTGTGTTCCTGTTGTTCTGCACAGGCTCCAGCACCAGTGGCTTTTCCTATGACGACACCCCAAGTGCCTGTGTATGGAATGGTAAAGAGCCGTCTGATCTCAGAAAGCTTTCACTCGTTCTCTGCAGGGATTAATCCGCTCTTAATCTGATTTGGTTTTTGTTTGCTCCTTACCTGTCCTCCATCCAGCTCCCTCCTCAGATGAGTCATCAGATGGGGGGCGTTCCCATGATGCCCCCACAGCCTGTCATGTACAACCAGCCTGTCCTGAGACCCACCAATCCTTTTGGGCCCATCCCGGGGACACAGGTAACACACACACACATATGGATCAGTACGTGTGTCGCACACTGTAGCGGGGAAACACATACACATGCCCAGAGGAAACGAAAATTGGAAAAGAGATCTCAGTAGTGTCTCATTCATTTCTCCAAGACAACTATGAGATCTCTGTGAGACCAAAGTGAGGCTGTGGCTGATTTCTCCTGTTTCTCAATTGTTTCTCCTGAGAAACAGGTGCAGAAAATCTCAACTTGGGCTCCCTGTAAGTTTCAAAGGAGATCTCATAAAGCTCTCAATGAAGTTTCAGAATGTCTCCCCGGTGCTGGAAAGGAGCAAGGTTTGAGTGGTAAAGTCTCAAGTCTCACCTGTTGCTCCTAAGGAATTTTAGGAGAAACAAATGAGAAATGTTTGAGACTAAAAAAGACAACAACGAGACTGAAATGAGAACTCTCATTGAGCTCCTTTACGGCTCCATAGCCATAAAGGAGCAAGCTTTGAGCAGTAAAATTTCCTCTGGGTGCACATATTTGCACAGCCAGCAGGCGGTTAGCGTAGCTTAGCTTAGCCTAGCTTAGTTTAGCTCAGCGTACAGACCAGCAGGATACTCAAAGTAGTCCTCGTCTGTCGTTTCTAGACTTCTGAATCAAACTAAAAAGATGTAACAAAACTACTCAACTGGTTTCACCCTGGTTGCATTCTGTATGCTAAGCTAAGCTAAGCTAACTGGCTACTGGCAGATATGAGGCTGCCCAACATAGGCTGGTCTATGCTGGTTTTTCCAGCAGGGTAGGCTACTAGATTATACTGATTATTAATCATACGGATTATTAAGAAAAGAAAAATAAATTGAGTTAAGATCCAGAACATCCATTTCATCAACTTCAGCGCCATAAAAGATATTTAACTTTCTGAGTCCTCAGTTCAGATTTGAGTATGTTTGCTCACTACGTGCTCTGAGCTGTCTAGCGGTGTCATGGCCTTGGATATGACTCACTTTGTTTTGTTTGCTCACTACAAAACTTTGTTTTTTGTTTCTAATACGGTACGGTCCATAAATCAGGTCAGACTCCGGACCTGACGTTGTTATAATGTCACAGATTTTTGGCTCCAGGACAAGTATGAAATATGAAACCTCTGCGGATCAAAAATTCACAATGTAACAGTCATAATTGACCTTGTTTGCGGTTTGACGTGTCCTGAATAGTTTCACAGACTTCTGTTTTATAATGCCGATGGAGGTTAATGGCAGAATTAAGTCAGTTTGAAATTATGAGCTATGGACTGTTATTAAAGGAACACTTTCATTTCAACCTCACTGACTTGTGCTCCACCACCGATTTCAGTATGACCTAAAGCTTTTCTTTTTTTTTTTCTTTTTTACTCACACCCATAAAAATGAAGCTCTTCTCTAATAAATAGTTTAGGCAATCTCTCTGGAAATCAGTTTATCTCCCAGTAAATGCAGACATGTTTAAGAGGCAGTAAAGGGAGCGGGGACGATCCAAACTGAAACTTGACTGAACGTTGGGCTGCACTTTCTTTTATGCTTTGGAAAGTCTTGCTGAGAGGGCAGAAGTAGAAAAGCGAAAACACTAATTGGAGTATAAGAAAGGCAAAAAAAACTGTATGTCTGCTTCTGGAATAACTAACGCCCTCGATCACAGCTATTCTTAAAGATGATAATTGGCTGCGGTCAAACTGCGGTGCCTTCAAGACGGAGGGTGAATCATGCTGTCAGATAATTTATAATTGACCAGAGAGTGTTTTTCACAGCGAGGCTGCAGCTACACGACGATCAGAACAAACAAGTATTTTGACCAATTATTCAAAACATGGCGGGGTAATATAATTGCTCACGGAGCACTCACGATTACCGAGAAGCTGTTTTTCCTGGCACTGCGGCAGGTAATATGCTCGTCAATAGATGCCTGAACACTTGATGAGGTGTTTTGTTGAACTAAATCACTCTCCATTCTCTCCTATCCTCTGCAGATGCACTTCATGTAGGGATGATGTGGTAACCATGGCAGCAAAGCCGAGACGGAGAAGGCGAGAGGAAAGAGATGGAGAGAGAAAGAGTCGAAGAAAACAAATCCAGAACCAAATCCAGCGCCGAAGGAAGAAAGAAGACAGAGAGGAAAAAAAGGGAGGGGAGAGGAAGACGGAGAGAGGCCCAGAAGAGATGCTGATGTGAGAACCGACCCTCTGATCTCCTCTCCTCTCTCTCCACGAGGCTACTGATCTCTCTGTCTTTGAATCTGCATCATGCCGGAGCACCAGACGCTCCGCATCAGTCCCACTCATCCTCTGTTTGATTTGCCAATTCAAACGGCGATTACGACCTGTGATGACGCTACGAAGACTTGACAGCTCTGTGGAGGTGCAGACGGCACCTCCTCAACCACCTCACCCCGATTATTTCCTGTATAAAAAACAACTTTCCTCTCCATCCCACAACTGAGTCAAACTCGGAGGACACGCGTCTCTTTTCTCTGATTGGATTGTTTGCTGGCACTTTACTCAATGTGAACTTTGCCAAGGGTGTGTGTGTGTGTGTCGGTGATTTTAGCATCTTGTTCGGATTGGTTCCCTCGTGTCGTGTGTGTCATCCATCACCTGATGTCAGATGTAATTGATTTGAACGAGTGTGTCCCCTTTTTCTACATTTCAGCGTGCTGCATCGACATTAACGTTTGAGTCTTTTTACGAGCTCCCATTTGTTCTTAATTGCCAACTTCACATCAAGAAATCCGGCGTGGGACGATGATTTTGTGTGTGTGTGTGTGTGTGTGTGTACGGACGTGGCTGTATGTACTGTACGTGTTTCTCTTTTGGTACCTGATGTCATCGCTGTGTTGCCAGGTACCGACGTGTTACTGCACTGGAACTAACTGATGAAAGCACTGAGCCAGGCCCAGGCATCGCATCTGGATGTAAACCTCTTACACTGACTTTGCTACTTGGGGACGTGCTGTACACACTGTGTTCTTTTGTTTCTCCTCTACAGCTGTGCAATATCATGCAACCTCGTCACTGTCTTTTTTCCATCTGTAGGCTGTTTAGAAACTGTTTCCTGCTGTCGTGTCGTACTTCCTGTGTGTCTACATCAGGTTTCTGTACAGAATGCAGTTTTGTTTGTTTTTTAAACATGTTCTGTTAAACCCGTACTGCTCTAAAAGTAATGAAAAATGCACTGAGAGCCAGTAAGAGGATGTTAGTAAGTGGGCAAATTTCAGTCTAGCCAATCAAGAGATGGTCCGAGTCCCAACTGTTTTGGTGTCCTCCCTGTCTGGAGCGTTCGTCCTGTCCAAAGTTAGTCTTTTAAACATGCAGCGTATGTCTCGCCCTCCGCTTGGAGGATTTAAAGACATTGCCAACAGAGGGAGGGAGTTTGTGAATGTAGTGTTAACATTCATGGGCAGGACAGCTAAAGGTCAGCTGGGGGATTCAAACGAGGACCAGACTGTCGGAAAGCGACCGAGGGGTAATGTCTGTCGATCACGACTCTAGTAATGCCCGCCGTGGCGACGTACAGATTAATTCAGACAGCCAGACACGGAGGCTTTAATGAGACGTTAAATGTTAATTGTGGCTTTTCTGGCGTATCCAAGGTCAAGTTGGACCCACAGACAGACGATATATATATTATAGCACAAACCTTTGAAGAGGGGACAAACGCTCTGCTGCACAAAAACCTAAAATCATTGCTGGGATGTACAGTTGAAAGGGGCAATAATCGATTGGGGATGAAGTCGTTTTCTATTGATTGTGTCTGTTCTATGTACATGTACTGTATGTGTGTGTTTGTGTGCACATGCCTTCCCATAGAGATAAACAGGGTCATGTTCCTCGGTTAAGAGATGAGAGGTCTCTCGTGAGCTGGTAGCGTGTACTAACTTAGCAGTGAGTGTATCTGTGTCCGTGTCTCAGTCTGTACAACCCAACGTCAAATTAAGGTGGCTCTAGGATCACTCATCTGCCGAAAAACGCAAAAAAAACGAGCCCCGAGTAGTCATCGGACCTGGAGTCTCGAAGGCGAATCTCTCCAGTGAGCTGGAGCTGCACACGCCGGCAGTTCCAAACAAAATCGTCAAGAGAATCTCGACTGTGTTGGTGGCGTTATCATTCACCCCTGAACTGTAACTGCTGGCTACGCAAAAACCAATCTCCCCGCAGCTACGACTCTACTACCAGCAGAGCGAGACTACGGAGTTAGAAATCGCTACCAAGCAGGCAGATATTCTCCGACGTTACTGATTAAGAGGCCAACTGACATTTGGATATCTCCTTTGGAAAACTGTCGTTTCCACTCTCCCCCATTACTCGTCGTTCCAGTGGTTTGTCTTTCTCCGTCAGCCGAATGCTCTTCTCATCGTGCACTTCACTCCCACGACGCAGCTCGATCCATCCTGGGCCAACCTCTGACTGTTAATGTGTCCTCTGTATATAGGTAATGCCGTTCATGTGTTTATAGACGTGCTCTCTCTGTAAAGTGATCGAAGCCCCATTGGATGACGTACTGTACGTGGGACAATTTATTGCTGTATCTGTGTTTGAATGGTTGTATTTTGAAGGTGTCATCATCCAGGGATGGGTGGGTGGGCGGGTTTGATGTTTGTGATGTTTGTGTCCATCTCGAGGAGGAAGGGGGCGGGGTCTGGGGGCGGGAGGGTACAGGGGTAAACTATCACAACTGGTCTATTACCAAGAGTGTCTTCATCGAGGGAGTGGACAGGACAGGGTCTGTCCTCTTCGAAACAGGAACATTTTTTTGCACCAAAGTCATCATCAAAGCGCAGCTTCTTCTTATTCAAGGTCACTACGGATGGATGATATCAGAACTCAAAAGGATTTATTTTGTTCTTTTTTTTCTTTTTTTAAAGACAAAGAAACTGTCTCTTCTTTTGCATGATTAAGTGTCGTCTTTTTATTGGCTTGTGTGCCCGGTAAAAGCATGACCATTGTGTGAACTCTCACTTACCGGTGTGTTTGGAATTGTTAAGGAAATTTCTCCATGAGATTTTTTACTTACCTCTTGACATGAACGTTCATTGACATTCATAATCAACTGTTTTACAATGGAGGGTCCGTAACTGTTTGAAGGCTGCCTCGCATGCAGAAATGCAACTTGCAAGTAACCCATCAAACTTCAAACCCAGTTACCATAACTGCATCTTTGTAAAACACCATGGATGTCAATGCCAGTTATCACCTAGCTAGCTAGACATTGCAGTCTTGTAAAATCGCTCTTTATTAAAGCGTTGCTATTTTCAATACGTGTGTTTGAATGCTCGCTCCTTTTTCATACTATGCCAGCAGCATCATGGGAGGTTGTGATTGGAAGTCAAAGTACTGTAATACGTGTTTGGTCTGGTCCATATTGTGTGGTGTTTTAAACGTGTTTGCCCAGTCTTGTCCTGTCTGTTGCCATCAACTGGACTTATTCTTTCCCAGTCATCCTCTAAAGCACAGACTGGTTTCCTGAAACCAGGCTTGGAAGAAGCTTCAACTTTATTTTTGAGACGATTGAAACAGACCTGGACGAGGGGTTCGGAGACCCATGACAGTTTTTAACCCTTCTGTTACAGAGCAGATGGGCGAGATTCAGGACTAAATTTAGTATCTCCATGTCTGTCAGTGATGTCTCAGTAGTTAGTACACTCCATCTTTAATCTCTGCTACTAAATTAATGAAAGGAATCCAACATACGAGCTATAAAAGGCGTCCTCAGACGAGTCTTTCAGAATTAGAAGTGGAGAAAAACAGCTTCAACAGACGAGTCTATTATGGGAAATTATTATTTTATCTTGCTCTCAGCTCAGAAAATAAATTGGCCCTTTGCATTCGTCACTGAAGCTACTTCACAGACTTATCTGGCAGCTGGAAACCAGACTAACATGTTACCAGGGCAGAAACTGCATCTCCATGTTGTTTTGCCGGTGAAAGGCGCATGATGTCTACGCAGTTTCACGCTCCACCCTTTCGTCTATTTACGTACATAGACCTGCTCATCATATTACCTCAGTATACCCTCAGTACTGTGTATACTGCATTCATCAGAACTCTAGTAAACATCTGTAAACTGTTGATCGTCGTTGAGGGCATGAAACTCAGCGCTGTCCATGAAAAAGTCTTGTTAGCAGGGAGTGAGGTTCCATACCTTCGATTTCTTCTCATTTTCTTTTTTTGTATATCAAAGTGATTGAATTATCAACAGGTTTGGATTGTTATCAAATTATTGGTTTTTATTTGAAAGCATAAGTTGATGTTTTTGGAGAAAATGGAATAAAACGTCATCTGATGCTGAGCTCTTAGTTATTCGGTGACTCCTCCACCAACACTTTAAAAAGGAGCTCTGTGGAGCGTCTGTTGTGTCAGAAGCTGGTTCCTAGTTTATTTTAGTAAACCCCATTTCTTATTTTGAAGTACTGTTGCTCTGTTACAGAGAGGAATGACACAAGGCACTCAAAAACATGAATAAGTCACATCCGTTGGACTGTCATGGAAGGTCCGACACAAGTCCTTCACAAAGAAATCCACACTTCACATCACTTTACAAACCGCTCATATATGGTAAAAAAAAAGTGAATAATTCATGTAAATTGCTACAACTTGTTACATCGAGCTACTAAGCAATAATTCATTCGATTAATTCAAAGAAAGCATCAAACTCGCATCTTCAAATATTCACACAGAGAAGTTACAGTTCAGTTGAAATTCATTTATTGATAATTAAACATTTCAAAGAACATAGGACAAAATGTAATTTAAAACAAAATGATATTTGTGTTCATTGTCATTCATACAAGTTGAATGTGGCATCAAAAAATCGCTGTTTTGGGGGAGAGGGGGAGTCGAGCGTTGAACCAGCAACCGATCCTGAGCCAGTGTTATTCAACTCTGAAATGAAGGGCCTAGAGATGTGCTCTTAAGCAAGGCACTTAACCCCGAAGTGGCCCCAGGGGCGCATTTACAAAAACTAACAACCCATCCCCGTTAAATGTCCCACGTCCAGCTCTGGCTGTGATTGCCTGGTACTCTTGAATGACGGGCTGTTAGGTACGGGATGTACTAACAACAACATGACTGCTTCGGAAAGGGTTCAGATTTAGATTAAAGGACGTGTCCTCCAAATCTTGTGTGTGTGAGCGGTCAGTATGTTGGGAGCAGGAATGTATGAGCAGAGTATGCTTTGGGGTAAATGTAGGGATATGACCAGGAAAATCAAAGCAGGAAAAAAGGTTATCTCCTGTTAAAAAAAAAAAAAAAAAAAAAGACAAGGGATCCATCTCCAAAAATCCTTACAAAGAAAAATCCCTGAAGACAGGTAAGGAATAGGAAGTATGGACACAGGTGTATCTGTATGTGTGTATGTTTGAGAGTGTGTACGCGTGTTTCGGGGAGGGGCAGGAGTGTGTGGTCTGAGTGTTTACCTTAGCGGGGGGACACCCCATCGTCCACAGCATTTTCAGGCCTAACGCTGCTGTTTTCCCCATCCCACGCTACAGCTGCGTGTGGCGTACGTCCAGGGCAAGGGCTCAGTTTGGCTCCCTCCCACTCTAGCTGCAATAATCAGCAAGAGGAAGAAGGTGGCTGGAGCAGCAGCAACAACAAGGCATGCAACTAACAGTTCACATGGAGAAGGTGGAATAATGTGGATATTTCTGAGAGGCTATGTGTCACTTAACCAAAAGCACTACGAACTGAGGTGGCGAGTAAGAAATGAGAGACAATCACGAACGGAACAGCTACTGCAAGTGATATAAAATACAGGTGGAATCAGGTGTGCATTAGTATAATCTGCACCTGCGAGTCTGCTTTACTTGAGTAATGCAATGAACCCAGTTGACATACAGTGTGGGGTTGTCTAGGTGTGGAATGAATGCAGAGTGATCCTGTGTCAAAATGAGGTGTGTGTTTCTGGTGAGATCAGACGAGGGTAAAGGAAAAGGTCGCCGACCCTTCTCACTGATGCTCGGGATAAATCTGCCGCCTTTGCTGTATCCAAAACCACCGTCATGTTCACCTGCGGCACCTACACCGTCACCTGGTATCCACTCGGTCAATAACCCTACAATATAGAGCAACACACCACACTGCACCGCACCGCAGTCAGGAAAAAATAAACCTGTACTTGCTCTGCACTCAGAAACGGTGGAAAAATGCTTTCTCTTTCACTTCAAATGTGATTTTATAGCGCGTTTAGTTCAATCACCCCACCACTCACTATATGCTACAAGCATGATGGTAATCCTTCCCAGCCACTGCCACACAAACCGCTCAACTGTTCTTATTTTTATACATACTGGTACACAACTGTCCTACTTCATCTCGTCTACTTGCCATCTCAAACCTTTTAGGAAGAAATACAATCACTTCATCTTAGTATTAACAGTCAATGTTTTCCCCGTTCAACCAAATATTGGTCGTCATTTCATTTTCAGTTTAAAATAAGGTTTTTTAGTATTTACAAGAGTACCAAGTTGTACAATTTTCAGGTATGAAAACTAGCTCAACTTGCGGGTTTCCAATGAGAGCAGAGGTGATGACAGCAGCTGACGGGACCGGAATTAAAGCCAACAATAGAAAATGTCCAAAAAATCTCAAAAAACCAATTGGAAAGCTAAGTAGAATTTGTCTGATTGTTTTAACATCATTGGCTTAATGCTGCCATTCCTCTTGCTTTTATAAATGCAAATATGTACAAAAACAAAAACGCAACTCTTCTCCTTCAGTCGGAAAATATACCACAAACCAGGGTTCAACTGAGAAATACCCAAAATTAAAGAAAGATGTGAATGCATTCACTTTTCTTCTCACACGGGATGCAACTGAACAAAAAACTGAACTGGAAAGAGATGAATTACTTCTATTCAAATGTTTTAGAGGCAAACGCCGACCTTTAAAACAAAAACTCTAGGATATATTCAACTCCTGAGCGGGACTCGTTTGTTCCGTCTTCATGTGTTTGTGTGTCAGACATACAGAGAGCCTGGGCCGAGCAAGAAAACACAAGAAAGGTTCATCATGGCAAACTGCTCGGAGACAACAGCCGAGTCATTTATCTAAATTTAAATGGCTGAAACATTTGAACGACTGCTGTGTATTTCTACCCTGTTGTTATCGAGGTCATGGCAAAAATTCCCACTCTGCTATCCCTCTCAGCAAGCATGCATAACCACAGACTGCTAATTTTCATCATAAATTAAGCAAACTGAATTGAACAGGAAGGCCTGTGTGGACTACAAATGAACCCTGTACTAATTCTTCACGTCTCAAAACCAACAGGTAGGATTTGCTGCAACATAATCCAAGTTACACGCTTATCCTGCAATTTATTCAAGGTTTTTTTTTTTTTACAGATCAAAGATTCCTGTGACCCAAACTTGAGAGGGACAAAAATGATACACCACTTAAGAGTGATCATGTATAATCACTTTAGAAGCACTAAACCTGTCAGCTCAGTGAATCCAGCCTGAAACATATTCATAAGACTGTCTGTTCAATTACATCCTCAGTCTTTAGAAACATTTATTCAGGAAAGGCATAATGAACCGGACCGATGTGCCGCTCAAACCCAATTCAACATCAGTTCTGCCTTCTTTTCTAGTCAACATGTGTTAAAATTCAGCAAAAAAACAGGTTGTTACTAAAGGGTCACTGAAGCTGAACCCAAACAACGGCCTGTTAGATACTCCACACAACATGTTCTCAGGTGTGTATGTGTGGGGCTGGATCTATTTTGTTTTAAACTGTAATCATGGAAATAAAATAATGTCTAAACTGACCTGAATCTCTAACACCGCAAGACTGAACGAACTACAAATAGGGTCAATTTTCCGGATGAATAATTTTCTCTTTTTGCCGCAGTGCCAGATCATCGTTAATGAATAAATATAACCGTTTATTGTATTCGTTTTACATGAAGTCTGTACTGTATGCACGCGTTACGTAGAGTATTTAAAGGCCTTTACTTAGTTCAACCGAACGCTTCACCAGTGAGTCTGACTCTGTGCCAAGAAATGTTTCAGCTTCTTTAACTTTCAACAAGGAGCCCGCTGTGCCTCTATAACATTTAACAGAATCTGTGAACATGAATGACGATCCTCCAACATCAGCTGTCCGACTTATCTCCCTCTGTACTTCTCCAAACGCCTCGTTAACTGATTATCCACTCGAGCGCCACCGACTAACAGGCAAGCTAGTTAGAAACTCGGATACGATGGAGAAAAGGGGAGATGCTTCAGATTTAAAGCACACTCGAGTTGCAACCTCGCTCCCTCTCTGATTTTCCTCTTTAAACTGTCCCTTATGTAAATACACATGCACACACACGCACACACACACGTCTGCAGTGTGGAAGGAGTGTTTAGGGTTGGGACTATCGGTAAGGGGGTTCTGGCGTGTGGTAAGGGTAATCATTGCGCTGGGGCATGGGTTGCCCGTGTGCGGCTGTCTGCTCATACGGTGTGGATGAGGAGTAGCTTCCTGCTGCTGTGTAAGCTCCCGATGAATCATATGCTCCCGGTGCGCCGTAGCCTCCGGATGCGCCATAGCTTCCTGACGAAGCATCGTAGTTCCCAGATGAAGCGCTGTAGCTCCCAGCTGAGGAGTCGTAACTTCCTGAAGTGTCATATGTCCCCGGCGGTGGGTAGGCTCCTGGTGCAGCATAGGATGGAGGTGCTGAGTATGTCCCCGGCGGCGCAGGTGCTGTGGTGGAGGCCTGTGTCGTGGCCGGTGGAGGTGGAGGAGGTGGTGGAGGGGGAGGGGGATTGGTGTAGGCATACTGGAGGTACTGGTACTGTTGCTGGTACTGTTGATACTGTTGATACTGATGCATTTGCTGGTAGTACTCTGAGTAAGACCTGAGTAGAAACACATTTTTCCATTGTTTAACGTTGTTGTCAAGCAGTTTGTAATAATTGATCGATCAGTGCTATGTTAACAAATTATTATTATTGTTATATGTGCGAATGGAAGCAGACTTACGCCGTATTAGCACGGGCCTCGTATTACTATAGTAATTAGCAAAAGTTGTGGAGATCATCTGTGATTTTATTCACATAATGGCCATGTCCATAATTTGTACAGTCGGTAGTAAATACATTGAACATTGTTCAGTCAATGCTGAGTTTAAAACAGACTAAAGTTAAGGATATGAAAAAAGTAGCCACTGTTTGTGGCGTCTGTGATCTCTGAGGGAGTTGCCCTTGAAACAAACCACACAAAGAAGCCACATGACTCCCTTCAGCAACAACTTCCTTTATCAGCTTCATAAAAATGATGTGTCTAATTCAGAAATGTTTTGATTAATACTTTCTAAACAAGTTTGACTTCTTCTAGTTGTAGTCTGACGAGACATGTGATCTGCTGATTGTTACGGTTCCTCATTTTTTCCGGCCACACTCATGATGATGAATGAGTACACGAGGGGGGAAAAAACAGAAAAGGCAAACTTGTCCACTGGCTATGTGAAAAGAGTTAATTGCAGATTATTAACGAGTCCACATGCCTTTTAGAGACCCACATATACACACATTTTCTGTTGTCAGACTGCTAAACAAGTAAGGAACATAATCCTGTCTCATAATATGGGGTAAAGCAGTCAACACTATGACGTGGGATCAGCTATATTACTACTTTTGAAGGTTGAAAGAGAAAAGAGCAATAAAAAAGTTGTCACATTCAACAACAGCAACAAGGCATCTGTTACTTAATAAAAATGTGCTGCTTTGAGTGTTTTTGCTTATATGCAGAAAGTGGGTAAAAGAACTTTCCCAAGCGAATGCATCCTAGCCTTACAGGTCCCGTGCGAATAGGGCTTTAATGTTTATTTTTTCATCTGCCTCCATCCTATAACACATGTGATATGTGTACCTAGCAACAGGATCTGACCCTTCAGGAGCGTTGGTGGCAGCGGGCGGCTCTTCAGGTCCTCCAGGTGGTGTCGGCAGCAGGGCGCGGCGTTTGGGTCGAATCTGAGCGAAGGAACCTGGAACAGGGTCGGGCAGGAGGGGTGCTCGATTCCCTCTGATTGGGCTGCGGTCCCGCTCGTTCTCTGAAGCTGCTGCTTTTCTCCCTGCTTGCTGCTCTGCCAGAACCTATAAGTGAAAATATGTCGGTCAATATACATAAAAATGTAAGACGCGAAAATATTTATGGAGAACATTAAACATCAACTAATAAATGTTTAAAAGGACCTTCTGTCCCTCCTGGAAGAACTTGGCTCTTGCTGCCTCGAAAAGCGTTGTTGGATCTGGTGCAGTCTGTGGTTCTACTTCTTCAACGGGGGCTGCTACTGCAGAACTGTGATTGGCAATATCTTGGTACACCTGGTCAGCGACAGATCCATACACCTGGCTGGCAAGAGCACCGTATATCACGCCATCTGCACCTTTAGCGCTTGTGATGCCTTTTAGAGCAGCGTACGTGGGGTCAAAGGATGTGGTGTTGTAGAATGAGTTATGGACACTTTGTTGAACCTGCAAAGAAAGATGACAAACAAAAACCTCAGTACATCCAAACGTAATTCATCTACACAACAATAATGGTGATGATATGAAGCGGTATTTTAAAATATGTCGTATTTTATTTTTTTTTTTACAAAAGATGGGGATAAGGACAAATACTAACAACTGCCTTTCCGCAGCTGTCTCAGAGTGTCCAAGGTGGTCGATGCTCTGTTAGAGGATGAACTCACCTGGATGGGTAGTCCAGCTGCAGCTGCTGCAGCGGCTGCTAACACTGCTGCTTGACTCTGGTGATGCTCTAGTGATGGGGGTGGTCTTGGAAGAAGACCACCTGTGAGGAGAAGAAAGCAGAAAATGTGATGAGAATTTGAACAAGTTGCCTTAAGCATTCAACTTGCAAAACACTTTTAAATAAATTGAGCGTTCATCTCCACCTGCTGCTAGACCTCCTGAATTCCCAGCCGTTGCAATCTGGTTGATCAAAGGCTGGGCTTTGGACAGCTCGACGGCCAGCTGGCGGCCCTTGTACATGGTCCCGTTGAGTGCATCAATGGCTGCCATGGCCTCCTCCTTTCTCTCCATATGCACAAATGCATAGCCAACATTTGAGCATAATCTTGCTGTTGATCGCAGAGGAAGCAGAGGTTAGTTAACACAACTTCAAAATAAAATGAAAACATTCCATATGCAAGTTGTCACTTTTTGTTTGACATTACACATTTCAAGGAAACCCAAATGTCTAAATACAGGGCTCACAGAAAACTTTACAACACTAACCTCACATGCAAAGCAGAACTTCTTATCTAATATCTGACTGATATGTCTGTTGCATCATGGTGACTGGTCAGTTTGTGGCTTTCTAACTCACCTTTGACTTTATCACAGTCTAAAACTCTTCCAAAGGTTGAGAACAGCCCGTGCAAGTCATCTGCCGAACATGTGGCGCTGAGGTTTCCCACAAACACTTTAGTGGAGTTGGGTGGACGTGCACGAGACTCCTCGACCACCAGGGGCCTGCCTCTGTACTCTTTGCCATCTAGATGCCGGATGGCCCTGTCGGAGTAAGAATTATCTTTGTTATCATCATCAGGTGTACGGCAGATGACACTAACAGTAATATTACAAATAGGGCCGCCCTCTAAAACTCAAGATGAGGTTCAGGACACAGAATCGGTGCTGGAGTTTAGTCAAATGCTGGTAAAATATGTAGTGCATGACCAATACCTAATTTATGGGGGTTAATGAGGATACCAATATCAGGGAATAAAAATTTCAATCGATATCAGCAAATATATGCACATTTCTTGTAGTGGTCTCACATATTTGTTTGTCAAACACTTGTGACAAAAGATATTTTATAATAACCTTTACTGTCCAAACTTACGGCAGTGCGCTGAAACAGTGGACATCACTGAGAATTTCAATAATTACTATCTCCTTTTTCTGCATTATAATCCCTCAAATATATAAATACAATGTTTTTATAATCAGCTCATGTCGGGTAATTGATGCCCTGTTTTGATATATATGTGATCAGCTGATAAAATGCAAGTAAAGGTTCTCAAATTTCTACTGAAGAATAGTAGTACAACAGTTTATTATATCACTGATTGTTCTAAAATGTGACACTTCAATCACCAAGATTTCCATATTAACTGCTTATGAATATCTGTCCCAAATGACGGGTTTCGGTCTCCTTGATTTCTTATAATCTTTACCATTCCTGAAAAAGCCATATCGGGTTAAATACTTTAATACAGAATACTACGAGTTTTTGTATTCATTCTAAACGTTACCAGTACAAATATTTTCTTTAGGACGTTTAAACTTCTATCTCATGTTTAAATACACAGCGACAGGAGAATCAATAGCTGTGAGACACATTTCTCTTCAATGTTGACTGGTTTTTGTTCATGTCAAACCAGTCTAACCAGTTCAGGAAACTAACTCAACTCATAGTTGTACCTGCTGAGTGAAAGTAGCCAAAACTACCTGTTTTAGTGTGTGCTTCAAAGGATATTTGCGTATAACATTTCAAATCCCCATCAAACTTAATCTATATGATATGCAAAGACATTTATAGAGTAGCAGTTAATTCATGATGTAAAACAGTGGTAATGAACAGTGGATTACCTGTCTGCTGCCCCCTCTCCCTTCAGGGTAACGAAGGCATACTGTCTGAGCAAAGAGCAGGTGTTGATCTCTCCATATGGAGCAAAGAGCTTGGTTAGCTCGTCGTGAGTTGCATCTAAAGGAAGGTTCCCCACAAACAACTTCACGTTCTCACCGCTCATCTCTGTATCAACCAGGCATCTGCAAGAAGCAACAGGAGGCGTTGGTTAGGTTGGACATCGCTGACCGGGCTAACAGTAGCTGTTAGCTAATAGTGAACCTCAACAGATCATTCGTTTTTTGACCTAATTCAGCTTAAGCAATATCATCAAATTGAATTACTGTTTGAAATTCAAGGTATTTCACGGCTACCCGATGAGAAGGAAATAGCCATTAGCTCGTTAGGTATTATTAGCAAAGCTAATAAAACCGTTAACTTTCGCGGCGAAAATGTATCCAATTAAATTAGAGGCAGCCGGTTTACTTGCCGATCGACGAATACAAGGTGACATGATTATGGCTGTATGGTTAAATGGAAGCTCAGTTTCACGACCAACAGTGAGCTAAAACTAATACCACTGGCCATTTTGTAAAACGCAAACATTACCGATTAGGCTAACGCTAGCTATGCTAGCTAGCTAAAGCTAACGTACTGGTTTTCATCATAGTGGCTGAAAACGTTCGCTTAAACTACCGTTCCGCCGCCTGTACGAGCTATTATTATGTATATTAGCAGCCGTAAATCATTTGGCTTTTTATATTGGTTGAAAAATGGAGGAAAAGCGTTAATTACACCAGCAATGTAGCTAGACAGGCTACTTACCCAACGCGGTCGTGTGGAGCTGTATTTCAAACCTCACATCCGGCTCCGGTTTCATTCGGTGCCTTTGGCCGCCATGGGGGCGCAGTTTCCTCCGTCACCGTGTTATTCCATCACGTTTGTGTTGCGGCTCACACAAGATGGTTCCTGACACCACCGGCTCATCAAATGGTTCTCGGTCTGCAGGCTACAAACTGAATGACTCATCAAATCACAAATCATGTTCAATATTACATGTTTTTGGGTTGGGCATGACGTCATCCACTTAATCATGTTTCATAATGACATGGCCTAAAAAAAAAATGGCGATCTATTGAGTGGTTATTAAAATTAAAATGTAGAAGGGCCATTTCTACCACTTAAAAATAAATAAATAATGAAAACACCGCCTTTATTAATTATTTAAAAAAATATCCCAATGATATTTATTAGTTAAAAAATCATAATCATGAGATAAAGAGATCAGAATTGTTATTGTATGTATTATAGGACAAAGAAGTCGAAATGAAGAGATTCAAAATTAACATTATTAGATAAAAAGGAAAAGAAAATAGGAGATTTAAAGGCGAAATTATTAGATAAAAAAAAAAAAACAGAATAATGAGATAAAGAGTTTATATCGTGAGAGGAAAGTCCAAATCAGGAGATAGTAATGTAGAATTATTAAATAAAATGTCATAATAGTGAGATAAAAAGTCAGAACTCAGAGATAAAACGCAAAATTATTAAGATCAATTATGAGATAAATATAAAAGACCTCTTCTTTTTTATCTCATCATTATGACTTTATCTATAATTTTGACTTTCATATTCATAGGAATATTTTTTATTTCATAAATAATGTTCTTCTACTTGCTACAATGTGCTTCCATAGTAATCACCAAAAAAGTTATAGAAGTTGTGAAACTATTAAGCTTTGTTGTTATACTGTTGTCAACATTATGGGTCTACTTTTATTTTGAAACTTTTACAGGAAACATTATGGCACAGCATAATGTAAATAAGGCTATACTACTAATATTATACATACTGGCCTACTGACGGTCCTGTTGTGGGCATAAGAAAGTATTACTACAGTAATTATTTTCTGTGGGACACGTGAGCCTCGCTCTCATGACTGTGACGTGTCTGTTCCAGGTGGGAGGGGGGGAGGAGCCAAAGAGGAGCGACCTCTCTGGATCTGGGAGCGCAGGTTATGACAGGCCGGAGCGGAGGAGAAGTTGACTTTACATCGCGGAAAAGTTGATGGAAGATTGAGGAACATGTCGCCGTGAAGTGGAGTCGGAGGGGACCGAAGAGGAAGAAGGTTCGGGCCGCAGAGGTGAACAACAAGTCCGGTAATGTTGGAAGAACCGCGCAGGATCCAGTAGATCAGACCAGGTGAGTGAGTGTACAGCAGGAAGGAAAAGTCAGTTGTAAGGTGTGCAGGAATGTGTGCTGCAGACCCAGATAGCTATAAAGACAGACTTATTCAACAGGCTACCAGAGAATAACTATATAATTATAATTGTCTTTATTTGAACAGTTAACTCGTCGCCTTCTGTCTCATCTGTGTGTCTGTATTTCACACGTCTGCATCCAACAGTCCTGTTTGATTTAAGCTCTGTCTGAGCTGCTGCACTTTACCAAGTCTGGACTTGCTGTCCCAAGCCAGGCACATTTATTACGCAGGTGTGAAGCTATCCCACCCATCCTGCTGTTATGAATGTGAGCCACAGGGACAGATAATAACACTGTGCATGATCAGCTGCAGGACAATTAATCACCATGTGGGTTTACTTCTTGTGTGTAGATGGCGCAGCAGGAGGAACCGCTGTACGACTTCCCCGAGCCCAGCCAGTCCTCGCAGCGCAAGCTCATGGGGCACCACAGGGGCCGGGGGTCTCTGAGGAGCATCAGCGTACTGGACCGTCTCCTGCTCACTGTTCCTGTCTGGCTTCAGCTGTCCATCAATCCTGCCACAGCGCTGCACATTCTGCAGAGGGAGCCGCCCGGGGTCAGAACCACATCCACTCAAACACAAGAAAGAACCGCGTTTGTCCTAAAGGAGAATTCCAGTGTACTTAAGATGAATTATTATGCTTTTTTTTCCCTTCACTTTGTTCAAGTTGAATAGGATAATGTGCATGTAGACGCTCCTCTCTCCCACAGAAAACACTGCTCCTTAAACGCCTCGCCTTTAATCCTGTGACTTTATGACATCACACTGTGTCGCCATATCACACATTTGCGTAATTTATGCCCAGTGGAAAGTTTGGCACGTACGAATTGATTTAGCGCAGCTGCTCTGTTGTCGTTAGCGGTGCTGGGTCAGGCGTGTGTGAGCTGACCAATCAGAGCAGACTGGGTACCTTAAAGAGACACATATTCTGGCTAACTGCACAGCTAACTGAGCTATAAAGCTAACCGTAGCTACAGTTATAAACAGTAGTTCTGTCGTAGTTTTAGCTTTACATCATACTTTTATACAACACATTTAATTTTGAGCTAAAACTACGACAGAACTACTGTTTATAACTGTAGCTACTGTTAGCTTTATAGCTCAGTTAGCTGTGCAGTTAGCCGGAATATTTGTGTCTACACCGCTAGTACAGAACCTTTGGACCGGGTTTTTGGAGCTCCCCCCAAAGCATTACATTGCTGGCCGCCATCGCAGCCGTGTCAGGGCTACCGGCCGAGGCAATCTACTGGTCTGAAAATGTAAATATAGGGCCCAGGTTTAAAAATACTGGAATTCCCCTTTAACACACATACACACAGACCTCAGTCCATGTTCTACACACTCACACATGCCCTCAGTGATCAGTTGTGTTGTCCCGCAGAACTTCCTGGTGCGCAAGTCTCGCACATCCCAGAGGAACGTGCTGTGCGTCCGGCTGGCGGACGACAGCGTGCCGTCGTTCGTCCAGCAGTTTGGGATCAGGGAGGAGCAGACCAGCAAGAGTAAGATGTGTTGGAGTCATATCTGTCTACACACATCTCAGCATCCTCATTAAAATCCTGTGTGTGTCTACAGAATTGCAAACCACATCGTGAAGTAACTGTTCCTGGTTTCTCTGCAAGTCTCTGCAAGTGTATTTAGATGCTGAAATGAATCGACTGGTAACTGATGTGTGGCTTTAAAGCTTGTGTACGGTTTATAAAATGTACCGCTACAGATCTGTAACACACATGTATCACTCGGTGTTTACACAGGATTAGCTTTAAGATCAATCAAACTTTTCAGAGACCCTGTTCAGAGTGTTTGAGTCACCATCCTCTGCCCTCCATGTGCCCACAGCTCTGTCTCTGGAGACTTCAGCCATCAGCTTCCCAGATCTCCCAAGACTTATTTCCTTCTACTGTGTCAGCAGGTAAAATCTTGTCAGTCTAAGTGTATTCTCCTCCTTCTTCTCCCTCTCTACACTGATCACATCAACATGTGTTGACCCACAGGAACTGATGTCGGTGTTAATGTCTTTTATTGTCATTGTGTGTCAGAGATGTGTTGCCGTTCCCTCTGGAGCTTCCTGAAGCCATCGCGAAGGCGTCGTCCCACAAAGAGCTGGAGTCCATCTCACACATGGGAATAGGTTGGTGAAGACATCGCCTTGTTTCCTCACAGCAGGTTTTGTAACTTCGACCTCAAAGACACGTGTCTGAAAGGAATTATTTACACAAGGCGCACTCATATTAAACACACAGTAATTACCTCCCAGCTACTGAGTAACAAACAAACTCTGGATAATGAGTGTGCAGGTTTTAATTCCATCAGGCCATTAAAGGGAGAAGCAGTAGACAAGTCAGAATTACGTTTATTGATTTATAATGAATCATGATATATCTTGTTTTATAAAAATACCTTTAGATATATAGTAATATATAATATGAAACAAAAAATATATTAAAAAATGTAACTTGTTACCATGTAAATTGTAAAATGTGGAGGTTGCTGTTAAATTAAGTTAAAATAAAGGTTTTCCATGAAAGGATGACATTGACAATTGTTAGAATGTGGTTGTCAAAAGTTCATATTTTTTTTGCACATTTTGTTTGAAATGCGTTAATATTTTTGTCATCATTGATTCCATTTGTACTAAATCTGCAACAACTTGTCAATTGTTAGGTCGATAGAAAAAGAAAAATTAGTTATCGACTATTTTGACAGACGATGAGTTGTTCCAGAGATTTTCTGTTCTTCTTCGGCTAAAGGTTGAAAGAGCTGTTTGGTTTTTCAACTGTTTATTAGACAAAAGAAGCAATTTAAAATCTCCTCTTTGGGTTCTGGGTTATTTAAATCAAGGAAATACTCAGCTGATGATTCAAATAATTGTTAGTCGCAGCTGTGAACAGTTAATGAAAACATCTGTGTTGTTTTATAGAATTCTGGAGTTCCCATCTAAACGTCCGTGGGCCACGGGAGGCGCCGAAGCCTCAGAAGGAGGACAAGGAGGAGAAGGCAGCTCCGCCTGCTGCTGCAGCCCCACAGACGAGCTCTGCAGCGCAGCCTGATTCAGCTCCGAAGCCCGACTCAGACAGCCTGCTCCACTCAGCACCTGAGTCAGACAGCGCCAGCCAAAGATCCGGTCCCGGTGCCACCCTGTTCCACGAGTTCTGCCCGATCACGACGCGCAGCCCCAGAGAGCTGGACTGTGGTTCCGGCATGGGCGCTCTCTGCTTCATCAACCCGCTTTTCCTGCAGTCCCAGACCGCCCTGTCCAGGAGGCGCATGTTCAAACGCAGCCTCAAAGTTCGGATTTCCACAGAGTCGTCCACCCTGCTGTCGCCCCCGCTTGCTCCTCCTCCTCCACCACCTCTGATGCCCAAAGCCAAAGGAAAATGTAAAGCAGTGAAACAGATACAACAACAAGACAGCCAGCTCGATCCCACAGTTCAGGACGCCCCGAGTGACATGCAGGATCAGGTGGAACCAGGCCAAACGGACCAGGCTACAGCTCCGCTACCAACACTAACAGAGAATCTTCAAGAGGACTCGGACTACATGCAGCCGTCTCCGATGGTCAACCTCTCCAAACCTCCCTTACTCTCTCCTTACCTCTCTCCATCTGCATCTCCCATGGCGCCTCCCCTTTTCCCCAAAGTATCTCGGTCCTTCTCTCCACACCGCTCCCCCGGCGGCTCACCCTCTCTTTCACCTTATCAGTCCCCGTCTCCTTCTCCTAAGGCCCCCTTCTCTCTCTCTCCCTTCACCTCTCCATCCTTCTCCCCGCTGGCAGAGCAGGCCTATCACACCCCGGCTGCTCCTTCAAGACCAGATCAGCAGAGACCAGAGGAGGAGGGAGCAGGTGTGGATGAAAACAAGGATGATGATGATGATGATGAGACTGATGAGGAACCGCGCAAAAAGCAGGGAGAGGAGGAGGAGGGTTTGGTTTTAGGGATGAATGCTGCTTCTCTAAGTGACACAGACAGCTGCAGCTCCTTCTGCAGCCTGGAGGGGGCAGCAGAGACTCCACCTCACTCACCTGTCGAACAGGTGAGCGGGACGAGCCGGTAGCGATCAAACATTACAGACTGTAACAGAATGACATGTTGACAGCATCCCAGAGAGTCAGAATAAGATGTTTTTTAAGAACAGAGACAAGCTTTAAATTAATAATTCAATAAGTTGAACAAAACCAAAGATTTTAATGATGTTTTAACAGCAAGTGTAACCTTTTATATTCTAATGCCAACATTTCTGTAAGAATCGGCCATCTTTTCAAATTCAAATTCACATCAACAGAGTAACTGCTAACTGCTGTAGCCACCGTTAGCTCACTTAGCTGTGGAGGAGCTCGCGGGGCTAGCTGAGGATGAGGCTAGCCAGTAGCACGCTAACATCAGTAGATATCTCTGCAAAGCAAAACATGGACGTCATAACGACAAAACTGTTATTTAAAGTGGATTTTTTTAAATGTTTTTAACTAAGATTCTTACATGTTGTCCCTTCAAGGCTGCTTTTGTACCTGTGTTATGTTATTAAAATACACTGAAAATCAATCTGATTGTAAGTGAAAGTTTCTTTGGTTCTGGTGAGAAAAAAAATATACTACTGAGATCTTATCAAACAAATTTTATTTGTGCAGATTAAACACATTTCTTGCGTACATCGTCTTTTGTAGGCCGTCGAGACACAGAACATTTTCACTCAAGCAATCCAAACTTCTTTACACCAAACCCGGCAAATATAAGTGTTATTATGCCTCACAGTCAACATTCAGCTGTCATGGCAGCTCGTTAACAGCTCTGACCTGTCAAATCATCGTTAACACCAAAACATTCAGCTTACTGGAAAAAGAAGGAACAATTTAAGTTTAAAAGTTGACTGTAAAAACTGATTCATGAACATCATTCAAAGCACAGACAGAATGTCATCATGAGCATTTTGCAAAGATTTTTCTGTTGTCCTGATTAAAAAATTAACTACAGTAACTTTTAGTCATTTTCTAACCATTCTCACTGACAGATGTTGGTTTCAAATGTGTGCGATATTAATCATCAGCTCATTGATTTGTATTGATCCAGTAATCAAAGGTAGACCTGATGTTGGACCGTGGCTGGTGTCTTTGGCAGATCTGTTCTCGTCTTATGGCTTTATCTGAAGTATGAAACTTTAATTTACTCTGTTCAGAAGTGCTTTCTAAAAAGGATTTGGATCATTTTGCAGTTGAATGTATTATTGAAGCCTCTGGAGCAGATCATCCGTCCATCAGCACCAGCAGGGGGCGTCTCTTCTGTTCATCTCCAGCAGGTCGGCCTCCAGCTGCTCTGCCTCGTCTTGGAAGCGCTCAGTGAAGGATTGGATCAAACCTGCTGCGCTGCCTTCGTATTCCACCAGCTCGACGCTGTCTCCTGGAAATCAGACGAGAAATAAATAAGTACAGGAGTCTACAACTGCCTCTACACCAAACATGAGCAGGTGCGGATGCAGGTACTCACCGCTGACTCTGGTGTTGGCCTGGACAAACATCTTACGAGCTTCCTTCCTCAGCAGTACCGTCTCGCGTAGACGCAGGAAGTTATGAGCACCGCTGTCACTGACGGTGGAGTAGCCGTCATAGAGAGCCCGGCCGCCTTCGACATCTGCGGTTGACTTGAGGACCTGCGAAATGGTGGAATCAGGTTAACAGTGTTCTCTGTAGAGCTTTTTACAATTCCTCTATTCAGAAACAAAGCCGAACAGCTACCATGGAGTCATAATTCCTTTATGCCATCTCAATGTGAAGAGGCAGACAGCAGACGGGTCGCTGGGTGATACAACGGAAACTCAGGCCTCGTCCACATGTCCACAAGTATATTTTTAAAACTATAAATGCAATATATATTCTCTGTGTAGTTTAGTATATTAGGACGTACCTGCAGTTTACACAGGAACCTGTGGATGGCGTTCTTGCCCACAGTGTGGATCTTGCTCCTGTCCAGTGTGATTCGAGCATCAGGCTTGCCGTCCTGTCCCGTCACCTCCTCCAGGCCCACCAGGCCCTCCCCGGCCTCCAGCAGAACACGCAGGATCACGAAACGAGCCTGCATGTGCGCCTGAGACACACACACACACACACACACACACATACATACAGTGTATACATCTCCTGACACTCGTATAAACACAGACAGACTTAATATAAGCTATATTATAAAACAACACAGACACATGAAGCCGAGCCAGTCGGGCTGTAAGAGACACAGGATTAATGGTCTGTATGTTGACTTGACTCGTAAACACTCGTCACCCGACACTATGTATCTCTCAAGCTCCATATAAATGAGAGTTATGATTCCTTATTCATATGGAGAACCATGTTGAATTGTAAAGTAAAGAGTGAAAAGGAAGATCAGTCGGAGAGAGTACCTGTCTCCAGCTCTTGCTCTCAGGTGTGTAGAACTCCAGGCCCAACAGTCCGGCTCTGACCATGCTGAGCCAGTTGACGTACACCACATCCTCAGCATCCTGGCCATCATGGCCAAAAATACTGGAACACACACGCAGACAAAGGTGATGGGGTTAACATGGTCATCAGCAGCCACACAGATCCCCACCCTCGTACTGGGGGCAGTTCAGAGTGGAGAAATTCTGAGGAAATTCTTCTAAGGAGTTATGATTTTTTTTCCTTAAAATGAAGACGAGATCCCGGTAAACAAAAATGTTATAAACAAAGCATGAAGGTGAGTGTGAACATCTGTTAGGAGGGAGGAGGAATTTTAAGAAGCGTTTTTAAGCAGAGGAAGGAGAAATTTCTCCAAACGCTGAATAATGATCAGTTATTGAAACTCTACAGTTTAGCTTTAGATCGTGTGGGGATAAAGTCACTGTTACAGGGTTCGTACACATTTTTCAAGGTCAAATTCAAGCACTTTTCAAGCACTTTTAAGGGTCATTTACACCATTTTCCAGCACCTTATCGCTGGGGTAAAATACATATCTACAGGAATATATATACTCATTATCACAATTATGTACATTGTATTATGCTGTAAACATCTAAAATGATGTTTCCTGATAGCAAAAACTTTAAGAAATTAAAATAGAACACAAAGTTTTATCCAAAAAAAGGGAAGCCACCTGGCGTTCTACAGGTACACTTGCACCGGGACAAAGAGAGACCTGAGAACACCCTGTAATTTTCTTTTTTGACATAAACTCTTATAAGCTGTTTGCTTATTCATCAAAGTTTATTAATATTGAACATGTCATCAGTCCAAATTGCATCAAATTCACCTTCTCCTCAGCCATCCTTCTCTATTCCTACCAGGCTGCATGTGTGACGACACACACACTGATTTTATTTCTTCTTGTAATAAGAAAAGTATCCAGTCTGATCCCAATGTTGCCAAGACACAGAGTTATAATGTCAAGCACTTTCAAGCACTTAAACTAAAATCCAAGCACTTTTCAGACCTTGAAAACAACATTGAAATTCAAGCACTTTCAAGGATTTCAAGCACCCATACGAACCCTGCTGTTAGTGTCCCTCTTCTTATACAACACTCCTCACTGGTGCGCTCAGTTTAAACTGGTTATACACAGACTAAGCCGGCCTCCTGAATCTTCCAGCAGCTACAAAAATCTACGAATGGAAAATAGCACTTTTCTAGTTTTTATTCTCCAAGTTTTTTGGCAAAAACAGCTCCAGCACAGGCAGCTGTCTGTTTACAAAAGCTTAAACAAAAATAGCTTCATGATGTCTAGAATAAGAACCACCATCAGCTCTTTGTCCTCGTTCTGTGACTGAGAGTGATGGAAGAGTAGCAGCTCATACCAGCGTCCATTCTGCAGCATGTTCTGTCTTTCTGGAGTAAATTACCATCTCAACTTCAAACTGTCGAGCAAAATAAGCTGACACTAAGAGATCCACTTCATAGGAGGTTTAAATAATATGAATATATGTAACATACATCTATGTTGAATTCACAGAGGCACTCAGTGAGTGTAGGTTACAGGAAACACATGACGTACCTGAGCACTTGGTTTTTGAGACACAGGTAGAGTCCGACACACTCGGCACGGCATTCTTCATAAGAGGAGGCGATCGTGGAGAATTTGCTGTCCCACGTCTCGCTGCCCCGATACCAACTGGACACCTGAAGACAAAGACACACACACACACACACACACACACACACACACACACCTTTAGTCTCTTTTACAAAACTGAACAGAGTTATAAACAGGTGTAGAAATAAACTCACTGGCTCTCCGGTCTCTGGATTGGTCACCTTGCTCTTGTCAAAGTTGAACTTGCCTTTGTCGTCCTGTTGGAGGAGATGAAACCAAATGAATCAAATAATATGAATCAGAAAATGAGTCACAATGTTTCCTGTGGGCACTTTAAGATGCTAAGCTATCAAGAAACTAGCAACAACAAGCTCTGAGCTGTTAGCCTAGCCACACTGAGAGTGTGTGACTGACCTGAACAAACAGTTTCCCACTTCCATGTCCCAGCAGCTCGTGGAGTCCAACCTGCACCTCGAAGGACGGCCCCTTCCACTTGATAAACAAATCCTACCGCAAGAACACACAAACACACAGAGGAATGTATAATTATGAAAGTGTGTGAGAGAGACAAGCGCTGGTTTGAAAGAGAGTTGTGAAGCTGCACGTTACCTTGTCCTCCTCCTCCAGGAAGGTGAGCTTTTCTTTCTGCGTAGCGTAGGCTACAGCTAGCACGTTGCCTAGCGACACGTTTTTAAAGCCCTCCGACTGTCTGATGTCGTCGTCTACACACAGAAACATTTCAAACTCAAGTGAACTGTGGTTTTTGATATAGAGTGTAGTTTAAACATTTGTCCATGTTTCAGTGTACATACAGTTGGGGATGTTGATGCCGGCTGGTATTCCGCTCCCAGCGAAGGTGAGAACATCCAGCGAGGTGAAGTCCGGTTTAAGGAACGTGTCCTTCTCAAACTCCCGGGGCCACGGCAGCTCGGGGAGCAAGACCTCCGCTGAGCCCACCAGTTTGGCAAAACGCTCACTCATGGCCTTGTTCACAACCGCGACGAAACCTAGAGGAGACAATTTATAGACAGAATGTTTCTACCAATTCTGAGGAAAAGACGGGAATGTTTCAATGAGCCATCCTTTTCCTAAACACGATGCAATCACTGCCAGAATTAAACCCCTGATGCAAAATGACCCACTGGAGTTAAAAGCTGCTGCTGCATCTGCTTAAGCAACGGTTTTAAGAAGCTCATTAACGCTGTTAATTTTCTCCCTTACTAGTCTTCAGGTGTGCACCACAGCAATAAAGCCTGCAGGGAACACAGCATCACAGCATGCAGGCCAATAAACACGTCAATATGGCTGTTGTTGATCACCGAGGTAGTTACCTTCAAACTCTCCTCTGGAGCCAAATGGGTCCCTGTAGCTCTCTATGAAACCTATATAACTGAGAGTAGAGAGCAGAGAGACGGGTTTAAGAGATTATTACAAAAGAGAAGTAGTCAAGCATAATGGAGGTGTGTTAACTTTATATATCACTCTGGTCCGGTGAACTCACCTCTCAACAATTGGTCCTTTGTCTTTGATCCAGTAGCGCGAGCCTTCTTTATGAGCGTCGACTGAGCCGAACGTGAAGCTGCGCCTGTACTCCTCCAGCATCTTCCTCTGGTTCTCATTGGCAGCGTACGCCTGAGTTCAGTATTTGGAAACAGAGCGAGAATTAAAAAAAAAAAAAAAAGGAAGTGTTACAGGACAATTGTTTTGAGATTATTGACCTTACGACATGGCCTCTACTCTCACCTTCCTCTTTTAATTACTCTTTACATTCACTTTAAAATGCAATTTTTACAAAGTATTCTGGTTTCAATGAGGATATACATCAGACTTCACGTGTTTTCTGTATGTTTTTGCTGTATAGGTTCCCATATTTCCCTGCTTGTTTGTTAAATCTTTATATTTTGAGTGCCTGGATGCATTTTTCAAAACAATTGTGGCACAATTTTCATTTTGATCCTCTGCTTTCTTTTACTTTTTGGTGGAGTTGTTCCTGCAGTGGTTCCAAGCGCCTAAAAGAATGCAAACTAAACGCTGACAGTATCCCACTCCGCATCCCTCGCACTCACCTCTGCTTGTTTGAGAGAGCAGCTGACTTTCTCCATGAGAGAAGCGTAGTCTCCCCTCTTCACAGTGAACTCTTTGTCTTCAAAACTGAAGCTGCCGCAGCAGGACTCGCATTCCCCGTCCACTGCGCAGTCTGTGAAACGGTAAATGTACATTTCATTGCTGTGTAGCATCAATAACAACATTAGTTACACAAACAAATCTCTGTACATCCATTTGTTTCATGTGCTGATAAATCTTCATGTTTTGAGTTCAGATGCATGCTAGATTCTTCATGCCAAATCTGTCACGAGTGCAATATGGTTTTACATCGTATGACGGTTCTTGTGTAAAACTGTCGTTCTGACCTTTCTGCACAGCTGAAGCCAAGCGCACCTCGTAGCAGGCTTTACCTCCGTTGTCCCTCTTGAACAGGCGGGTGTTGTAAGCAGACAGTTTCTAGAGAAAAGAACACAAAGAACACAGCCAAGAATCACAGAGTGAATCAGAATGAACAGCCATGAAACATCAAAACTTGTAGGAAGAGGTGGGAGAAGATAAAGAAAAATCAAGTGCAACAAGGGAGAGAATGAGGTGTCAGAATGGAGTCGAGGAACATTATTACAAGAGACTGGGTAAAGATCAATAAAGTGATAATATCCACTTTAGGTGCAAGTTCAGTTTACCTTTGAGTCAAGGAACTTCTGAGCCAGCTCAGCATCCTCCAGGCAGCAGTTTCCTGAGAAGTAGGTGGTAATTCCCTGATGACAAGAAAAAGCAGAAAAACTTCATGAGCCATGCGTTTTCTCACCGGGGTCACAGTTCTGGATCACCTGCAGTGACCTCTGGAAGTTTGGGGTTCAGTGGCCTCCTGCTGACACAAACCAGAGGAGTAATTGACTTTCTTTCTACTTGAACATTTATCTTACAAATGTAACACAATAATGAGAAAAAAAGGGGAGGAGGACAGGAAGAGCAACTCCAGTGGGATTCAGGATCAGAAACAGACACCGGCCAGAAAAAATAAATCCTTCCAGTTCAACTCCAAAACAAGCGCCAATGATGCACTAATGTCAGATCAAGTTATTACCGTTTGGTCAAAAACCTGAAACTTGTACTAAATGATGTAAGATCTCACCTTGTCACCCAGTCCCAGCTGTTTCTGTTTGTCTTCCAGGGAGAAGAGAGGACATGAGCAGCTGTCCCACAGAGCCTCCATCTCTGCAGGCTGCTCCTGGAAGGCCTGGCTGGCCTTCATCAGAGCTTCCAGCTTCTCCTGGACGGACAAACCACAAATGTTGACAGCTTAAAACATGCAGCAGCAGCAAGGGAGCATCACAGATCACATATCAGAGTTTCCCACAGTGTATTATAAACCTGGCGGCCCACAAAGCTTAAATTTCCCACCGCAAGGCTAAGCATCGTTTATTTATTTATTCAAAATAGGTTTGTGTACATCAGTAACAAAGTTGAAAACGCAATAGCGACATCTTATGGTCAACACGTGAACACGTGGCGGGTCTGAGGTCAGGTGTCTTTTGCATCACGTAACACCCCACAAACCACTGCTGCCGTCACTACACGCAAACTGGGCTACTTGTGATTGAACATAACGGGATGTCACAAAGAAAAGGCCAAAAAACGCTGGACAAGGCACAGAAGGTGAACCCGCTGGTTCACCTGTTGACCAGGTGAGAGGCGCGACGTTGGCTGAGCCGCGGGTCGATGAGGCAGCTTGCATGGATGTAGCATGGATGTAGCATGGATGTAGCATCCTTCTTCATCGTGCCGCGATGGGAAACATAGTGTGTACAGCGGGCGGCTGCACCTGACTAATGATGGTAAGTTTTTATTTGTTTGTTTTGAACTACGTGAAAATATTAACAATATTAAGTGCGCTAATTTCAAAGCGTTAGATAAGCTACAGAGGTAGCTGTTCTAATAAAGTCAGAGTTTCGGTTTCAGGTTTGTTTTGCTGAGTCTGTCGCAGCACGACTTACAGGCCAGATGTGCTAAACCACCATCACATCAGCATCAATCTGGCAGCAAGCAGAAGCAAATGTAAACTGCCACATTGTTTCAAATGTAAATATATGTCACTGATTATAATGAAATATCCAATAGTTAGCTTGCACTGTTTTCATGTTGTAGGCTTGTCAATCACTGCAGCATTCGAGCCAGTGATTAATATGGAGCATGAAGCCATAATTGCTGGTTGCTGGCTCATAAAGCACGAAACTGCCCTTCGTATAAATTAACTTTTAACACTGAATTAATGAAAGGCAGTATGGAACCACCTTAAATTATACTATGTCATGAGTCTGTTACCTTTAGAGCCCTGCCATCAGTCAGTTGCTGGCCTGTTTCAGGCCCCGTCACAAAAAAAAAACAAGCTTTGCCGCCGACGAGCCGCCTTTCCAACCTACCACCAGGCTTAGCAAGTTTTCTGGGGGAAACCCTGATATATAATATACTATCTTGCTAGTTCATTTGTTACACTAGTACATTAGAATATTCACATTTGCGTTTATGTGTCACCTGACACCAGAAGCCTTCTTACCTTTGGTAGATTTGGGATGAACTTGGTGTCTCCAAAGGACTTGTAGTTTCCCATGTTGGCATACAGACCAGCTGCATACACCAAGAAGGCCTTAATATCACACAAAAAGAAAAATATAGTAAAAATCTTTTTCACACAGCGTTTGACATAACCAACATCTCTACATGTTTGCGGTTGTAAAGTGTCAAGACAGCACCAAAACAAGCCAGAGACACAAACACTGCACACCTGGTACTCCTCAGCGCTGAGTCCAGCGGCTGTAGCGACCTGTTCCAGCTGTGCAGGCGTCTGCTTCCTGAAAATCTTCTGCAGCAACACAAAGATGTTTGCCGACTCCGGGGAAGTCTGCAGCAGCACTGCCAGACCACCATACCTAACACAGCATGTAGTTATTTGGTCAGCAGGGTTTCAGTTCCACAAGCTGAAACCTTTTTTAATCTTTAAAACATGGAGGAAGTGTCTTTTCACAGCAGTAAGTTCCTTCAACAATATTTGAACTGAATGTGCGACATCCTGAGATCAGCAACTTACCAAGCGGCGCGTGACAGGTAGTGGGCGTACATCTTCTCCTGAGGTGACAGCAAACGGAAGGCCTCGCCGCAGTCAAGCGCAGAGACACCAATGTCATTTGGGAGGTAGTACTGGGAGTCCACCATCTTTAGTCTGAGGTTTAACACTGACGATAAGGAACTGATCACAGGTAGGAGAGGGGAGGAGAAAGTGGGGACGGATAAAATAAATAGGAGAAATAAATGAGGTACAAAAAAGGAAGAGTGAATGTGACGAGAAAGAAAAGGTGGAAGAGAGAAATGAGGGAGGAGACACACATGAAAGAACAGAGGTTGCTGTGAGATTGGTAGAGCGTGGGATAAAGAGATAAAGTTAGAACTAACAGCATTTTACCGTGAGTTCCTGGAGGTATTTGCACACCTGTCTAAGCTTTCCGCAGGTTAATCAGCTTGTGAGCTGAACAAACACCAATACTCATTTACTGCAGGTAAACCACAGAACTGGCACTCTAATAATAAAAGTATTCTTAAACTCGACATAACTTTGATCTATTTCTACCCTCTCTTTTCTTATTTTACTTTGCTAAAACTGTCTTGAATTACGTCTTACAGTGTGAGTGTTATACTGGACCAGTATAATGACAATAAATCAAACTGAACTGAAGAAAGATGCTGATTTTTACCAAGTAAAACTGTTGTTTTCAGATTATACCAATGGGGTACTCATTAAAAAAGGGCTGCCACTAACTCATTATCTGTCAATTGATCTGTAGACAATTTCTACAATTATTTAGTCTTTCAACTAACAACCCCAAACATCAAAGATATAATTTAGTATGATATAAAACTAATAAAAAGCATCACAGCTTGTCTCACACGTGTAATTCATTCTCACAGATATTGAAAAAATTACATTGCTGTTGCTCAATTTAACAACTAATAATCATCAGAAGATTAATATTGATTAAATATTGTATTCTGTTGCATGCAAAAAGTAAAGTACGACTTTCATTTCCTTATTTTATGAATCATCTTTTAATCTTTTTACTGTTCTTAATCCATTTTGTATTTCTTCTGATGTGATGTTGTCTTTTTACAGTACTTCACCTCTATCTGCACTGCTTTAAATCTGAGTGTGCCTGTTAAAATATGACCATTTTGTGCTTTGCCCTCTTGTAAAAACCCACTAAATGCTTACTTATATAACAGGTACACAACATAGTAAAAGGTAGCAGGGGCTCGTCCCTGAACCTTGAACAGATATAACTGTCCATGGCACCGATTCAAGAGGAAACAGTTGAACAGAAGACAGTTTTTCTGTTTCACTTTCAATTAAAACACATATATGGGAACATTGTAAGCGCCTGTAAGTTGATAGCAGCATGTGAATGTAAGCGGAGCAGCCTACTAACAGCAGGACAACACGAAAACTGCGTGCAAGTAACTAAATACTGTAAAAACGTTTCGGATTCATGCTGCTACAAACAGCTAACTAACGTTAGCATGCTAAGAGCATTCACACACGCTGCCACAACTTCTGTAAGATAAACGTTAAGTCACACATACTACGAGTGCAAACCTCTGTGCATGATAGGCTATTATTTAGTATATTTCGAGAGGCGTTAAAGCCGAAACAAACTCAACAGCTTGTTACCTTATTTTCTGTAATAGCTCCGGTGAACGTCAAACTGCAGTCTCACGCTGGTGAACACTTCCTGTGTTCATTCAACGTTAAACCCGCCCCTCGACCAATCAGCGCTTAGAATCCGTGCTGGATTGAAACGCTAACCAATCACAAAGTAGCTGCACCGGACTTTTTTGGTGCATTTCACGTCCCAAAGTCCTGACTAACAAGAGATAAAACCACGACCTCTAAACGTGTAAAACGGGAACAATAGACCGTAACAACACAGACAAAATATTAATGTTAGAATGTGGAGGTGTGGATAAATAATTACCTATATTTTGAGACATGCATTTCACACGACGAGGTGGCCGAGTGGTTAAGGCGATGGACTGCTAATCCATTGTGCTCTGCACGCGTGGGTTCGAATCCCATCCTCGTCGGATCCCTTTTCCACAATCGGAGACATTTCCACATTATTTGGCTCCGGTACACTCTGTTCATTGTTAATAACGTGCAGGAGGTGGGGCACACTGCTGGAGCACGTGACAAGGTGACACACCAGCTAAGGTCGGACAGATTTACCCACTCAGCTGTCTCCTCCTCCTCCTCGACCCCTCCCCCTCCCCCCCATTCTTCTGAAAATTTGGCTTCAGAAAGTCACCAAAGTCTTCAATTTGCTTTCACACATATGGAACCATGAAACCACAACCACACATTCTTTCCACCCCTTTGGTTTGACATTATTTTCTCTAAAGCTATATAAGGCTAACAAACCACACAGTGTTTCATCAGTTTATTGGTTTTATTGAATTCTAAAAACATGATGAGAAAGTGAATTATTTACAAGGGTGTGCAACAGAAAGTATTACTTTTTCCTCGATGAATGGGGAGAGCCAGTCAGCTGTACTAAATCCAAATGATAAGAAAAAATGTTTAACAAACATCTGGGCGTTCAGTGCACGTGTGCGTGCGTACGTGTTTGTTTAGTTTAGCGTTCATGCTTGGGTTTTGCCGTCCCTCCTCTCAGGAGGCGTCGTGGGGAGTATCCAGCGATAGCAGTCTGAGAAGCTGAGGCTCTTGTCCACAGCACAGCTGGTGCAGTAGACGATCCCCAGAGCCAGCATCACTACGAGGAACACACACAGAGGCACCAGCAGGGCCACCAGCAGCCAGCTCTTATCATGCTTACGTTTACCGTCAGCAGATCCCTCTGCTGTGCCGCTGACATCCTCTGGACTGTCCGTCTCAAAGCCCTCCCTAGTCCCAGTGGCTGACCCCTTTCCACTCTCAGCTCCCACCCCATCACTGGCTCCTCTACCTCCTGTCTTAGCTTCTGCTTCGTTATCAATTTCATTACCTGTGCTGTCTCTTTGCGTCGGGGGTGGGGCTGTCTGGTATCGCCTTGGTGAGAGGGCATCCCACTGGTTCAGGTGGTTATCTGACCCGTGAGCCATGTCAGGTGAGAGCAAGTCAGGGGCTTCTGTCAGCCAGTCCACGTCAAAGTTAGTCTCAGCTTCAAAGTTTGGGTCCGGGGTGAAAGAGGAGGACCAGGGGATATCATGGTGCGGGTTCAAGTCTGGTATGTGGGCGGAGTCGCTGGGGTCAGGGGTCAGAGTGGAGTATTCTTCGTCGTCAGGTGACGGCTGGCAGGAGAGTCCGTCTGACTGCAGGTCGTAGCCGTTGTCGCAGTAACACTGGTATCCTCCCATGTAGTTGAGACACTGCTGCTGGCAGGGCGACTCCCCCACACACTCGTCCACATCCAGACACTCCCCCTCAGTGCCCGGCTGGTACCCGGGGTTACACAGACACGCGTAGGACCCCACTGTGTTCTCACAAGTGCCTTCACAAGTGCCTTCATCGAGGCACTCGTCCACGTCCGCACACTCACCCTCGTCATCCTGCTGGTACCCGGGGAAGCAGGTGCAGTGGAAGGTGCCTGGGATGTTGACGCACTGTTGCGGACAAGGTTGCTGTTGACACTCGTCTACGTCAGAACATCTGCGGCCATCTGGACCCATTTGGTACCCCGGGGGGCATGTGCAGCGGATCCCCCGTGATGTCTCCACACAGTCGTACTCACACCCCATCTCCACACAGACCTCCTTCATGTGGGGCTGGTCGGTGGGACCGGCGGAGTCAGAGGATAGTTCAGGGGAGTCAGTTTCGATCAGGGGATCCGGTCTGCAGCTGTAGCCGTCCTCATCTATCGTGAAGCCCTCAGAGCAGTAACAGTAGTAGTCTGTGTCTGTGTTCTGACAGAACTGCTCACATCCGTGGTCCCCGCTACACCAGTCCTGGTTCTTTGGAGCATCACTGGACGAGCAGAGCGGGGCGTCCCTGGACCAGCCCACCGTCTCGTCATCTCTCTCCATGCACAGCACCGTCTGCTCAGCTGGACCATCTGGATCCGAGCTGTCTGCCGGGCAGGGTACAGAAGCTACAGACCCGTAGGGCACGTGAGTCAGCAGGGTGCTGACAAGGTGAAACGGGGTGGTGTAGACAGCCGGGCCGCTTCCCTCGGCCTCCAGCGGCGGACACATGCCTTTGTAGTTGTACTGGCAGACGAACCCGTCCAGCGGGAGAGCGCAGGAGCCGTCCAGCCACTTGAAGTTGTCGCTGCTCTCCCGCCCGCTCTCAGAGGTGTGGACGGTCATGGCCACGCAGCGCGGCGCTGCACAGGTGCCGGGGGCGTCTTCACGGAGCCAGTTGGTGAACTGTCCATCCTGGTCTCCTGTTGGTTCAAAGACAAGGAACAAGTCAACGAAGAAGAAATTCAGTTTGATTCTTTTATGTTTTTAACTGCGATTTCTCTTCTAGTGATTAATTTTCAGATTGTTGTGACACGTTCGAAGATTTCTTTATGTGAATTTATATATTTGTATTTCCAACTAGCTGATGGAAAGAGTCCCTGCAGTCAGTCTACGTTGTGCGGTCATCCTGTTCATTGTTATCTTCTCCTGGTGTCTTTCTTGACACGACCACTAGGAGTCACCAAAGTCAGACATGTTCTGGTTCTGAACACACGGGCTTTAAAAACACTGAATTTATCTTTTTTTTTTTATTTATCTCATGTTTATGTTGCAGTAGTTTTCCAATGGTAAAATTTGGAACATTTTGGTTGTAGTTTTACAGATCAGTTCCCCTTTTATGTTCACTGTGGCAGGCCTGACACTGTGAGGCACATTCCCTATTAAATGTGAGTTGTACGAGCTGAAAACCTTTAGAAACTTAAAATTATTCGTCTGCTCTACTTGGTAATCTAGAGGTAATCGGTTTCCTTGAAGTGAAGTTACTTTGTCAGATTTTATAGTGTAGCAAAAACTAGAAAATGTAAAACAGATACAGCTGAAGGACCTGCATCATTATTGTACCTATGAATATAATCCACCAGTCATACAGATTCACTGCCGTACCTCCAGACTACAGAGCAGCTTCTTTTCATTCATCAGTTTGTAAAGTTTTTAGTTTTTTGTGTCTCATAGGGAACTAAAACTGGAGTTTTGTGACACAGTCACAGGACGTCATCTTTCCGAATGACACACTGATTCTATTCTACTTATTTGTTTTAAGTTTTGGGAGTGAAAAGGAAAGAAAACTCTAAATAAAACTTTTAGCTCAGTAAAACCCAAATTAGCCGCATTGCTACGCGAGGGATAAGTGAGAAAACATGTTTATTTTATAATCATGGTAAGCCAACTCTTTAAATCATGGCAGATGGAACAAAAGCAGCACGTAACTCTTGACAACGTAAAGTCTTTTTTTAACTGGATACCGTGGCAGACACTCCGAGTGATAAAAAGCCCATCTGGTTTTTAACAGGCGACGTTTGTGTAATGGCTAAATCAGGTTGAGGGGTGGCTGTGAGGTCAAGAAGGGGGACTGAACTTCCCCCTGTCGCGCCGGCTCCGTCTCTGCGAAACAAAAGAAGTTAATGTAATAACCATCCAGGAGGTGCAGGGAGGCGAGGCTGAGGGCCACACAGTTTGGTTGTAAATACGGATTCTGATTGATTTAATGAAAGTCTACTGTTGTGTCACAGATCCACAGATGTTTATTTTCTGTAAAGTTAATTCGGCCTGAATGCCAGTTTAGTTGTGTGTGTGTTGGGCTACAAACACTGCCAGAACCAATTTAGTCAAGTAGGTAATTAACTGAGAAATGGATCTTTAAACAGATTTAGCTGAAGTTACAGTGACTCAGACTTTTTCCATTAGATCACAGTCAGTGATCTGTAAAAGCAGACTGGTGGAGGGACGCCTGGATGTTTAATTGTCAGAATAACTGCACAGTCAGTCATGTACCTTTTCCCTAAATTGGGGCAGTTTGGTCTGACTCACTTCTTAAAATCAAATCAAATGTCTGATGTGGTGATGATGTCAATATGTGGAACAATGAAGGGAGACTTTGCCTGTGACCCAGACGAATCCTCTGAGCGGTCTGGTGGACGAACACTGGCGTGGAGGTCTGTGCAGCCCGATCCAGAGGCGAAGCCTGGACCTGGCACCCTGCGCCTCGATAGCCGACAGGAGCTCGTGGACCACACCCGCTGCCTCGTAGGTATGCATCGTTGCCAGGGTCCCACCTCGCTCCCTGCAGCTCCGCCCAGCCTCCCTGAAGGATCTCTTCTGGAGGAAGACGCTGTAGCATCCATCCTGGTGGCAGAGAGCGTCCCTCTCGGCCAGCTGAGCTCTGGCTGCTGGCTGCTCCCCCTCCGCCTCCTTCAGCCTCTGGCCGCCGCTTTCAGGAGCCAGACAGACCATCAGCAGCCACAGGACACACAGGAGACTCATGCTGCTGCAGCTGCTGCTGCTGCTGACGGTCTTTTTCATCCTCCACCAAGACATGAGGTCAAAACTAGGCCAACATTCAAATGAGTACCAGAACCTTACTGTCGGAATAAATAACCTGATGAAGGAAAGAACTCGTCTCTCAAACAAAACAGTTACTTTAACACTTGCAGCTTGCCAGACTTCTTGTAGTTTTCTGTCCCGTTAGTGGATTTAAATAAATTATAATGTCGAATTGACCTTTTATTTGGAGAAATCTGAGGCAGATAAAACCAAAACTGACATTAGATTTACCTCGAGTTGCTCAAGAACTTAGACAAACAGCCCTGCAGTGCAGAATCAGACAAACTCCATTCATACACAAACTGTCTAATTTCAACAGATCCTATATGAAACCAATAGAAACCAACACAGTCCAGTGGAATCCCCTAGTTGAGTCCAGCACAGTCCAAATTAAGGTCCAGAGGAGCACCAGTAGAGTCCAGGGTTCAGCTAAGTCCAGCAGAGTCCAATAGAGTCCATAAATGAGTCTGATGAGTTTCAGTGACAGAGCCGCTCTCCTGTATCTGATCCTGCTGGGGCTCGCTCGCCTCTGCAAAGTTGGCTTTCTGACTGAACCTCAGAAAGAGGGAGAGAGATGGGGGAGGGTGGAATGGGGGGGGGGGGGGGGGGGGAGGCTACGTAGAGGAAAAAGAATTGTGTGTTTTTGGAAGAGGGGGCTGGTGAAGTGTGTGAGTGTATAAGGGAAGGCTGGAGGGGCTGACGGGCCGGGGAGGGCTGCAGAGCTGAGAAACCCTCAGAGAGTTATGAAAACCATACGGCACCGTTCTGTCCCCCCATCTCGCCTATGGCTTCAGACGCACACACACACACACACACACACACACACACACACACGCACACACACATCCTTCAAGCGCTGCACAGCATCCACAGGAGTGGAAAGTGTTTGTCAGCTCTGTGAGATGCAGAGATCTCCTCCTCCTCCTCCTCCTCCTCCTCTCTTTTTTTCTCTTCCACCTTGAAAATGTCTCCTGTTTTCTCTCAGCCTCTCATTATTTTTGTCTCTTTGTCATCATTCTTTCCTGATCCCACTCTTTGCTCTCTTTTTCTGCCACACCAGCTACAATGAAAGCGTGTCAGTTTGGAGCAGTAATACCTGTTGACCTGTGCGTGCAGGAGTTCATTCTTACTCTCTTAAACAATAACTCCACATGGGCACAGATGTCGAGGCGTAAGTGCTCCTCAGTGTGTATGTGGCGACCACTCGGGGGCATATGGAGGAGAGGGAACAGGAAATGCCAGATGTGCATCAGCCTGACCTCTCGGTAGCTGAAGGGGAGCAGGGGTTTAGACTCGGGGTACCTCCGCCGCCGTCACATGATCCGTCCGCCATGAGCGAGGCGAGCTTTGATTTTTTCCAAAGAAAAATAAGGATAATTTTTCTTTTTCCCCACTTGTAACTGAAGCCAGTAGCTGTGATTCTGAGGGAGCCCTGATGTTGGACATTTTAAAGGACAAACAAATGGGCAAAGCATGTAAATCAAGGTCTGCCACACACACACACACACAAGCTGAATTATTGAACAATCTAAGCGGCGTAAGTAGAAAATTGCTCGGGCAAACAATAACCGTCCACATAAACACTCATCACGTTTTTCTCAGTGGAAAGCGTGACTTGCCACAACACTCTCTTTGGCAGCTTGATGTCATTATCGCACGCTGCAGATTTCGGCGGAACGGCTGTTTAACGCAAAATTAAAAGTGACAGCGACGTCTCGGCAGCTGTGGCTCCTCGGCACGGGGTGAGGAGATGGAAAAGTCTCGCTGCATCAGTTGTTGGACGCTTCAGAGTGCGGCGGTGCGTATGTTCTCTGTACGTACGGCAGATGAGTCGGCTGGCTCTGAGCTGTGTTGGTTTTGGCAGACAGAATATATACAGTATAACCGTTCAGCTGTCTTTTCCAGTTATGTAACGAGCGTCAGCAGCAGAGGGAGGACAAACATAAAACCTCAGGATCCTGGAGAACCTGAAGAGCCTTTCAGTCTTGTTCCCCCACCCCCTTCTCCTCCTCCTCCTGTCTTCTTCTGGGTTTCTTTTTCTTGGACTACCCCCATCCTCCTCTCTCTCCCTTCTCCTTATTATTCTTTCACCCCCCCCCTCCTCCTCTCTTGCTTACATCCTCTCGCTCTCCTCTCTCTCCTTATCTTCTCTTTGCTACTTGCCTTCTCTTTTCTTCTCTTTAAGTCTAATTATGCGGCCTCCAAAGTCAGCAATCTCTTTCCCAGAACACCATCTTCTACCCCAAAACTCCCACTCTCGCTCTGTTTATTCTATCATTCCGGCCTGTTTAACTCCTCCCCCCTGCACAGACGGCCACGCCCCCCCAGAGACGCATACCACGAATGTAATTGATAGAACAGACAGAAGTTCTCCTTTCCATAGTCCTGCACTCCCAATTCCCCTCTTTCACATTAATGTACTTACAGTACCTCAAAGCCGCTCTATCTCCCAACCCAAAGACCTCTAATGGAACGTACAGACCTCTCGATTCCTAACTCCCTGCCTCCTAGGTCACAGCCTGCCGTCTACCTCCTTGACTCCTAGCCACTTGCCACATATCATGACTGGCTCTGATGCATTCTCAGCTCCCAGCTTCCATGCGAGCTGAACAGAACCTTCCAGCTCCGGAGCCTCTACCCATTTCACTGCGACCGCATATTTGCAGAACAGCTTTCTCTGCATGTGATGTTTCTTCTGTGGCCACCAACGCTTTGGTATCCAGATTAAAAGCACACGTTTCCCCCCACTCAAAGAATATGTGCCCTGACTTTAATGATGAGTAATGGGGCTCGGTTCTGCCAGAGAAGAACCGGTTGGTAACAGACGGCTTCTCCTGAATGCAAAGTGACAGACGCGTTGTACGGTCCAGGCGCTGCGCATCACTGCGTCGCTTGACTCGGTGTAAATCCTCTGAAGCGAGGCACTGGAAAGAGTCGGGGTGCGTTCCCAATCGCTTACTTTTTCTTTTTACTTTTATAGCATACTGCGGGAGCCCTTTCAAAGTACATACAACTGCTCTGACTGTCTTGCTCCTATATCCTCTGCAGCCAGCATAGACCAGCACCTAAACACAACATGTGCTGGTCGTGCTGGTGGTCACCAGCACGACCAGCATATGTTGTGTTTTGGTGCTGGTCTATGCTGGTTTTTCCAGCAGTGCTAGCAGCCTTAGCATGAAAACAAAGCATGTTGTACCTAAATATGTCTAATTAGTTCGATAGCATGGGTGTCAGAACGCAGGGTTGGTTTCAAAATGCAGCGGTGTCGGTATGTTCTGTCTGAAATGTCCATAATGTCCTGAAAATGCAGAAAACAGATTCTATAGCCAGGCAGCATCTCTGTCAGGCGCTAGCCTACTGAGGGTCCATCCACATGGAAACGCTTTTGTCTGTAAACTCACATGTTTTGCATCGTTTTGTCTGATCTTTCACATGGATCCTGTAAACGCACTTTTTGAAATCTGGTCTCAGGGTGGAAACATTCTAAAACGCCGCCCTTTGCATATGAAAGACGCCATCGCCCCACCCCTCCACCTCTTAACCCTGTGACGTATCATAACAACAACAACAACAATGGCGGACTACAGGCTTGTGCTCGTGCTGCAGAAGATATTGAGCCTTTCAGGGTTACTATGGCGAAATATTCTGCTCCTCTGCCCAGCGCTGAGCGAAAAAGGATTATGAACAACCGACTAGACATTTTCATCTTCTTCTTGTTGTGTTCGGTTTCTTCTTCTACTGTCTGTTTGTTTACAGCGTGCAAGCTTTATGCATGCTCCGGCTCTTCTTCTTCTTTTTGGTGAATTTCAAGCGCCACCTATAGGCTGGAATATGAACTACAGCATGTTGAGTCGTTCACAATGGATCAGTTTGGATGCAAATATTCTTGAAATTAAGCGGAGGAAGACGGAGGAAAAAAGATCGCTTTGGTATGAGTGGACAACATCGCTTTGAGCTAAATGCTCACGTCTAAATACAAACATTAGCATGCTAACATGGTTTCACTGACGATCTTAACATGCAGGTAAATGTTTACCATGTTCATCATCATCTTAGTTTTGTGTGTTAGCATGCTAACATTTGTTAGCCCTAAACACTAATGTGCTTTTTGTTGAGGTGAGTTCAGGAGTCTCACAGCCTGGGAATCCTCAGCACTCACCTCAACTTCAGGGTTCGTACGGGTGCTTGAAATCCTTGAAAGTGCTTGAATTTAAATGTTGCGTTTTCAAGGTCTGAAAAGTGCTTGGATTTTAGTTTAAGTGCTTGAAAGTGCTTGACAATATAACTCTGTGTCTTGGCAACGTTGGGATCAGACTGGATAATTTGCTTATTACAAGGAGAAATAAAATCAGTGTGTGTATCATCACACATGCAGCCTGGTAGCAATAGAGAAGGATGGCTGAGGAGAAGGTGAATTTGATGCAGTTTGAACTGATAACACGTTTAATATTAAACTTTGATGAATAAGCGAACAGCTTATAAAAGTTTATGTCAAAAAAGAAAATTACAGGGAGCTCTCAGGTCTCTCTTTGTCTTGGTGCAAGCGTACCTGAAGAACGCCAAGCGGCTTCCCTTTTTTTGGAAAAAACTTTGTGTTAATTTCTAAAGTTTTTGCTATTATGAAACATCTTTTTAGATGTTGACAGCGTAATACAATGTACATAATTGTGATAAAAAGTGAAAAAAATAATCATGAGTATATATATTCCTGTAGATATGTATTTTACCCCAGTGATAAGGTGCTGGAAAATGGTGTAAATGACCCTTAAAAGTGCTTGAAAAGTGCTTGAATTTGACCTTGAAAAATGTGTACGAACACTGCAACTTACACGTTGTCTAAAATAGATGTAGCAGGACTGAAGGACTCCCACATCATTTAGTTTTTTAAATGCTTGTTCTCTGGCTGAGAGAACTGTTAGCCTCTGGCTAAGAAAGCTTTCACACTGGCACATTCCAAAGTGGTCTAACTCCGACTGAAGTAGAGGACTCGTTGTGACAATAACCCAGGGCTAATAAACTGGCAGCGTGAATCGAATAGCTGAGCTTAACCCGGGAAACAATCTGTGTGAGGAAACGGGCTGAGTTATCCCTCAGTTAACACTTAGCCAGGGGCTAAAGAGGTGATGTAGCACTAATGTGGGATCACAGCTGAGGACAGCATTGTCAAAAGTTCTTTTAGTAAAGTCTAAAAAAAAAACTAAAAACAGAGATAATAAGTGAAAATATTAGTACTAGTGGGCTGACTTGAATAAAAGTCTCTCAGGTGAAATCTTCTTCAGGATCAAAAGTACAAGTAGAAGTAAACTATAAATATATTTACAGGTGTACATATACCTCATGTATCAGATCCAATATTCAGCATTTTAAAAAATCTGATTACGATCAGATAAATTGATTGAAACTTCGGCTCTGATGCAGCAGCGTGCAGAGTAACTAGAAATGAATGTGAACAGATAAATGTTTGGATGGATGGATTTGTTGGGATGATGTTGAGATGAATCACTGAGGGACTGAAATTATCATTCAGTGCATTCTGTCATGTATGTGCAATGTTATTGAAAGTACATCTATTAATCTACTGTGTGTAAATACTGTATGTGTTTATGTCATTTATGTGAAATACAGATTTATTCTTTTATTCTGAGAGCTTGTGGATGAAAATAGCCTGAATCTTGTGTCTGTGCAGGACGGGCAGTCTGGAAACTAACACATTTTACAAGTGTCACACGTTTCTCCTCTCTGCTTTGATAATTAAAATGTTTTGTTGACTTTGTTCTGAATTCGAGCTGCTTCTGCTCCCGACATCACTGATGTCAGAGACGCTGTGCCGTTATTTCCTGCTTGTCTCGGGTCATTCAGGCCGATTGAAGAGTTTGCACCGTATCAAATACAGCAGGAGGACACGTCAGTCGTTCATTTTTTCCTGACCGCTGGTGTCCTATGTCCCACACACACACACACACACACACACAGACACACACACACACACACACACGCTGAAGCAATTAGCTGCGGCCTTGTGGTTAAATAATGGAGTGCAGGCATTTCTGGTGATTTCTGTGGAGTGGAGGAAAAAGACGATACTTTTATCCACTTCTTCTACGAGGTCCGTGTGTCTCATCTCTACCTGCACACACGAATGCCCTCCTTCCAAACCCGGACTGTCAACAGAACCTCACCACAAACATCTGAGCACACTCGGGTCGCTATCCCATAGTTGTGCCCAGGAGGAATAGTTCAGTCGACTGGTACTCGAGCCGTCAACCTAAACAGTTTGGACACTAGCCGTGAGCTAGTTGTCGCATCAGTTTTCTTCAGGTTAGGTGACCTTTATTAACCTTTATTTAACCTCGGAGTAGTTTACTGCGCTCGCTTTTCAGCCGTGTTCTCATTCTTTCATGCTCGGTTTCACTCATGTTCACACCTGGGAGCAGCCCAGTGCAAACACAGCTCCTACTGTTAGCCGCTGATTAGCTCCAGTGGAACAAGATTCTCAGATTGTGAGCTGGAAACCACCAGGACGGGGGTGAGCGCCTGGAAAATCTAATTTGTAGTTTTATCTTCTTACTCGGCTGAAAAACAAGATGTAAGTCACTCTCATTTAGCAGAGAAAATTCTTTAAAGGTGCACTTGAGGAAGAAATTGTAATCAGACGAGAGGAGACGTCTGATTTCTGTCCAAACAAACCAAATAAACAAACTCGCTTTGTTTCCACGACTGAATCAACAAACTGACCTGAAAGGACGACACAGTTTAAACTGGATTACTGTGTTTATATGTGGCGGACCCTGCCACCTTTTCCACCTTTAAACAGTGTTCTGGGACCTTATTGTCCTCCGAGAGCAGCATGTTTATTCTCTGATGTGAGTTTGTCTGTGTTACCTCATTAATATTGTAAATACTAAAAGACTGAAGGTGAATTTCGTCTCCAAAACGACGCAGTGCCCCTTTAAACCGACGCCGCTGCGCGAACAGCTGCTACTGAATTTGTCAGAAGTCATACGGTAAGTTTTTCAGACAAACATGGCTGCTGATGGAAACTGCAGTGACAGAGCTCTCTCCATCCAAGAACACATTTTTTAAGAAGAAGAAGAGGAAGAAAAAAAAAAAAAAGGAGGATGCATGACTAGCAAAAGCTCGGGTGACACACATGCGCCGTCGTCTGGAGTTTGCATAAAAGAATCACGCACGAACAAACAAACTTCAGACAAACTGAGGACGCGAAACTGTTTGGAAAAAACTGCTGAGAGGCAAGAAAAGAAGAGAGAGATGGAGGGAGAGCGCCGAGAGACGACTGATTATTCCTTTACCAGATGATAGGCTCAGCTTTTCCATCGACACGGCACACACACACACACACACAGCATCCAATTCTTTGTAGTGTCTTTCATGATGCAGTCATATTTCTCCAGACGTTTGTGTGCGTGTGTGTGTGTGTGTGTGTGTGTGTGTGTGTGTGCAGCGGTAAATGCATTAACAATGGACTCCACAACAAAGGGGACACGAGACAAAGACCCAGATTCAGACCCACCACACGTCTGACTTCTCTCTGCACCATTTCCTCCTTCCCCGTTCAAACTTTACATTTTTTTTTTTTTACCCCACATCCCTCCTGCAACCGGCCTCGTGCCTCGCAGGAAAAAAAAAGTCCCCCAAACGTCCTGAAAAGAAACAGCAGAGAAACAGTAAAACTACCTGACTCAGCGTCAGTAACAGGATGTAAATCATCCCCCGACCACAATGCTGAAATCTTCTGCAGACCAGCTTTGTGCAGGGAAGTTGTATAACAGCCTGATTCTGCTGTCTTCATTTCATAATTCACCACGGCGAGGCCGAGGTCGCCCGGTGCTCTCGGAAGGTGGTCGCCAAATTGCAGGTCGTTAGACTCGATGTAATTCGCAGGGAGAAACATCAGGGAGGTAAAACAGTTTTCTTCTTGCAAAAGCTGCTGTCGGGCTCGATCCAAATCCCCGAACTCGCAGCGGCCCGCAGCTGAAAACTGTGTTGCACTGGAACGACCCCAAGTATGACTGAGCGGAGATGCATGAGAGCGAGCACGATGACAAATCAGCCGTCGATCCTCGAATATAGAGCGATTCGAAAACACCCTCGTTCATCTCTTTAATCTCTCTTCCAAAGTTTGACAGAGCGCTGAGCGGAACGTAAACCCGAGCGTGCGACCAGAGGAGGCTGCTACACACTCGGCACGCTCCGGTCCGTAGACACAACAAGTTCAAGGATCAGGAACACGTGAAATGGGACGAACGCTAATTTAGCGTTCGTCCCATTTCACGTGTTCCTGATCCTTGAACTTGTGTCTACGGATACAGTCAGTAAGTTAGCTTAGCTCGATAAAACAAGAAAACAGAAGTAAACTGCTAGCCTGGGTTAGCCTGGAGCACCTCTACAGCTCGATAACCTGTCGTTGTTGCAGTGCATTGTGGGTCTAACCCGCCGTATTGGAGGTGTCAGGTGGACACGTTTTCTTTTGCCTTTGCTCACAGCTAGAGGACATAACAAAAAGGCGTTGTGTGCGTATTAACATGATGGCAATATTACAATTATTAAATATCCAGTAACCCTGGAGATTAAAGCAACATTATGTAGAAATTGGCATTTTGTGCACTTTTGCGCCCATCCACAGTTTGAGAGAGCCCCCTGTTTCTACACTCTATGCTAAGCTAAGCTAACAGCCTGCTCAGTGGAATTCTTAGAAAGAAATAAATAAAAAAAGAGTCGATCCCACAACAATCCAGTTTCTTTTTATCAAGACCAGAGTTTAAAAAGTAGCCACATGGAAAAATATGCAGACCAGACGTTCGTAAATATGAAAATATGAGTCTCTTTGTGCTCCCTGGTGTTGTGCTGTAGAGAAAAGATTTCTATAATTAGCTCATCTGTCCCGGCTCATAAATCTTAGTCTCTGCCGCGACCTTTCACCTCTCAGTCTCAAAGCTTCAGTGTTTCCACCGACCCTGAACCTCCTCTCTCAGCTCGGCTGCTCCACATTCTGGTTTTCCTCGGGGACGCACTAACGTTTCCCCCCCGATCCTCCCCCTCCACATTTCATCTACTCCCCTCTTCTTCTTCTTCTCTTCTTCTTCTCTTCTGTTGTTGCTTCTGGCTGTGACTTCCTCTTCTCACCAGTCGGACTCTCATCGTCTGAACAAAGTGACTTTACGTAACTGTCCTTCTGCACTTTGCTTGTTTTTTGTGTGTTTGTTGGCTTTGTGTCTGTGTTGTCCGTCTGCACATGTGTCTGTCTCCTCGGCTGTCTTCCCTCGTCACTCATTCACTTTCACAGCTCATCTGTTTTTCTCTGAGACACACACACACACACACACACACATATATGCACACACACACACACACACACACACGCTCAGCTCTCTCTTGACTGGTGTTGCGTTTCAATACAGTAGGAAATATTTTCGACCATGCAGGAAATGTCTGAAGTGCTAGAATGGTTACTTTCTCATGCACACACACACACACACACACACACACACTCTCTCTTTGTATAAAAATAGTGTTTTATTTGAAAACCCAGCAGACAATGAAATCCACAGTAAAAGAAGTAGTTTTAGGAGCGGGACTGTATTTCATTTCATTTCATTTCATTTCACTGAATCTGGCATGCAGACGTTGGGGGCGGAGCCAGGCTGCAGACGGGAATGGCACCATAGAAGAAGGGGTCCGTCAGCGGGAAGAGCAGCACCAGAAACAGCAGCAGCCCCGTCGCGTATGAGACGAGGAGAGCCGGTCGCTGAGGGTGCTGCAGGGCGGCGCTGATGTCCGGCAGACCGCGACTGTTGCAGAACGAGTGGCACAGAACTGGACCCACAACGTGCCCTGCAGGAGGAGGTCGCAGGTTTAACGAGGCAGGTGTTTCAGGTGTGAACGGGGACACACGCTCTGTTTTAGAATATTCAGTCTGCTCTGATTGGCCAGCTCACACACGCCTGAGCCAGCACCGCTAACAACAACAGAGCAGCTGTGCTAAATCAATACTGACGCGTCAAACTAGATTCCAGGCATAAAATGTGTGACACGGTGACGTGGTGTGATGTCACAAAGTCACAGAATTAAAGGCGGGACTACTGACGAGGCGCGGATCGTCTGTTGGCGCAGATTTTGGGCTGTTTGACTTCCAGACCTTTTATAGAACACACTGAAGGAAGGAATATAAAAAAAAGAATAATGTTTACTATGTGCTGCTCAGCTCCTCTCTCACCTGTTCTCATGAATATGAAGGCAGTAAAAGCACCGAATACAGTCGTGTACAAGAACTGCATCCCTGCAACAGAAAGAACAGAGTGTTTCTAATAATTCCATTAAATGTGTTGCGATGACGACCTTCCTCGGTTACATCAGCGTAGATTCAGATATGGAGGACTTTAGCAGCATTAGCAGGAGCACAAGTTAATAAAAGTTTGCTTACAGTGTTACAAAGTTTCCTAAATGATCCAGTAATCATATAAATCGTTTGTAAGATCTGTTTCACCTCTTTATCTAAGATGTCTTCAGGAAACTCAAACAAGTCCAGTTACCTTTGTACAGCACTTAGATACTCGGTGACCCGGATCACCAACATACAGGATATAAACCCCCAAATGACACGTTACAGAACTTAATTTAACTTCACTGACTCGGGTTTATCTGCTCGCTCTGTAAGCCGACCGACCTTGAAAGCTGCCAGTGTTTTCATTCTTTAGAGATCCAGTTTCTAGAAATATTCTCCTGAAAATAAATCAAATTATGTCGCGGAATCTCACATTTTCCTGTTTTTCTTTCCTTTTGCGGCATATAATGTGACAGATTCGACACGTCACGCCACTTATCACCAGACACAGTAACACTTCATTAACACATCATTAATCACTGGTAACATTATAGTTAATTAAATTTTATATGGTAGTTTTGTTTACTATTAATAAAGAATTCAATCTTTTATGAACCATTAATTAAGCAATTGTTTATTGTGAAGTTGCAGCTGTTGTTTATAATATTTCTGAATGTTTAATAAAGACTGTATTTGGATCAGTTGCTAAATAAATGGTTTATAAAGTGTTTCAGTAACAGAACAGCTGACACTATAGCAGCGTGAGGTTCTACAGTCCGACCCGGCTGCGTGTGAGATGAGCCGTCCACTGACCCGACACCGTGAGGACGATGCTCATATTGTCCTTGTGGAGGCGCTGTTGCTCTGTGATGTGGTGGAGGTGTGCTGGAACGACAGCAGAGGGCGGCTGTGAACTCAAACACATAAAGTCATCAGTGTTTACACTGTAACTACAGCCTGAACATCTGGTTGCCATACCAACACCAAAGAACAGCGGCGCCGTGAAGATGGCAGCCGTGGGTCCGGCGCAGGGCACCAGCATGGGCAGCATGGCCCCTCTGAACACCAGCTCCTCCGTCAGCGGTGCCACCACCTGGTTCCTGAGCCACACTGCATCTCCCACACACAGCCTCCACGACTGAACATCTGGGGACGTAAAGTCAAGACTTTATGATGGCGTGCACATCAAATACATGAACATAACCCCCGACTTACGAGGCCGAACTCACCCAGCGCAGACTGCAGCTCCCCGCTGAAGCCGGCAGGGTCGTCCATCGCAGCGTGAACCAGGGGGCCGAGATAAAATACCTGCCGTTTGGAATAAAATGTGATTATTAGATCCAGTGGAGCTATATTAAACACAGATTAAAGAGGAGGCTCCGGTCTCTACAGGACACATTTATCAACGTATGGTTTAAACACGCTCATGGGACGTTACTGCAAAATGCAGATGTTTAATGGAGGTTGTAAAGCCGCGCTGCGTCGCACTGGGACTGGAGATGTCAAAACTGCTTCAGTGAAACACAAATAAAACGCTGTAAGAGGGAAACAGGAGCCAGAGAGAGCACCCGATATTCAGCTGCTTTTATTCTGTCCTGAAGCTTCTCAATGCAATCAGTGTTTGCTGCTATGAAATCAAATGTGAAAAACAGGCGCTCCTGTAAAGTTGAACCTCTCGGCGTGGACATAAACATCTGTTTTTTTGTACCACGGTCAGCAGCAGCGGCAGCACGGCTGCAGGAAGCAGACCTCCCAGACGAACTCCCATCAGCTCCAACACAGACGCATCGACCTGCAAGGAAAGAATGAAGCTTTATAAACATTTTTATACCCTAAAGCGATTATAAAGTTAAGCCGGTGTGACCCGGGTCTTAACCTCACAGAACACCTTATGTATAGAGAAGATTCCCCCAGGAGTGAGGACGCCACCCTCCACCTGGACGCTCAGGTCTCAGCTCAGCGTCACTGAATCCCTCTCAGCTGACTGACGCTGACCTCTGACCTTCAGTATTCAACTGTTCACCTTTCAAACAGCTTCTTTCTTTAGCTACAGGAGGAACATACTGACAGCACATTGGAGATTGAGTGCAAAACTGTGACTGTGATGAATATTGAGTTACAGGAACAGGAAACCAGGAAGAAGTTAGAAGTTAGAATATCGTTTATGTAGAAAACAACCAGCAGCTGAGACGGAGAGCGGCAAGTTGTGTCTGCATACACTCACCTGGATGTCGGCCCAGTGCATCCACACCTTCACCACTGCAGGTGACAGGGCAGAAACCAGCAGCACACTGGCACAGCGGCGCTTTATCACACTGGGATGGTCCCTACACACACACACACACACACACACACGTTTAAATACTCGTCTGACAGCTCCGCCTCACGTCTGCTGCTGCGTCGCGTACCTGGGTAAGCTGCTTCTCCAGACGTACAAACTGCCGACGTACAGGCAGGCGAGCAGCAGGCAGCTCAGCACACACACCTGACACCTTGTAAAGGTGTGCTCCACCTGCGTTACAGGGCCGTGTTCTGGTTCCAGCATGCTGTCAGAGCTGCAGGAGGCTCCTCAGGTGAGCTGCAGCGAGCGCAGGTTCATCATGTCTCAGATTAGTGGATCCCAGTGAGGTGGAGAGCTGCGCCGCAGAGGGAAGCGGATTATCTCTAATACTCAAGTGGGAGGAGACGTGTGCAAGGTGTGCACGTAAACACACACACACACACACACACACACACACTTCCTGCTGTTTGTTGCAGGAGCGTCCTGTCAGCTGCTGTGCGTTTCATCGGTTCACCTTTCTGAAGCTAAAAAGAAACTAAATCCAAACATGTAAGAGCAACCAACCAGTATTTATTTTTCCTTCAACATATTTATCAATATAATCCATCACATCCTCACTTCATAAATACAGACAGCCACATCAGGAGTACAGTGATATACAGTAGTGATGTGAAGCAGAGTACCACTTTATCAGCACACAGTAGTCAGTGGAAACAGGCACGAACATCTCAACCGTCACATCATGGTTGATTTAAGGCACTCAGGGTCTTTAAATAAACACTATAAGCTGGAAAACATCTCGAACATCTTTTGTCTGCACGCCAGAAAAACTCGTTCTAACATCTAAAGAAAAGAAAACAACAGTAAAGTACAATATGGCAAGTGGAAAAAGTGGAAATGCTTTCAGGGCTTTACTGAAATGAAAACACCCTGTTACTCTAAACATTGTGTGTTTGAGTCCAGCTCACGACCAATCACATGTTATTTGTTATAGCTAATATGTCTTGGCATGTTTGAACCAAATGTTTTTCACTTTCACGGTGGAAATGTCTGAAATAAAAAGACGAATATGACCAGAAATGAATTCCAGATCCTAAACAACTGTAAACGATTTCCCGTGAAAAGTCACAAAAGGCAAAGTTCTGCTGCAGTCGAGCTTTGTTTTGGCAACGAGAAGAGGAAAAGCCAGTGATCAAATACAAACAGATAAAAACACACAAACACACAAAAATGTGCAATAAATGTACAACGACCATTTCAATAAATAAAAATCTAAATAATACTTTGACGTTAAGACGGACTGAACAGATATGATGTGAAATTGAAGAGGACGCAGTTTGCAGCCGATCAGGTTCCTCATGACGGATCCTGGAGAATAAAAGGCACTAAAAAAAACCCACAAAAGTTATTTTATCTTCTGTGCAAAAATTATGAAAAAGATTTAAAAACATTTTTTTTTTCCTGGGCTTCAGAAGCTCAGTAGTAAAAGCTCTGTCTTCTCTTCTGTCCTCTCTCCTCTCCTCTCTCGTCCTCCTCTCTCCTCTCCTCTCTCCTCTCCTCTGTCCTCTCCTCTCCTCTCTCTCCTCTGTCCTCTCTCGTCTCCTCTGTCCTCTCTCCTCCCTCCTCTCCTCTCTCGTCTCCTCTCCTCTCTCCTCTCACTGCAGGACACATTTGTCTTTGTTGCTGTATTTCCTCCTCCTCATCTCCAGACCGCGCTCCAGACGCTCGTCCTCCTCCAGCGCCCTGAAAACACACAAACACAATACATACAATTAATTGCTTGCAAATAAGGAATAACTCAATATAAATATCCTTCTGCATCCTACAGGACGTCCACACATGCTCACCCTCTCTCCTTGGCGTCGATGTCTCTGATGATCTCGTCCCGTTGGTTGACCAGAGACACGAGCTCCTGCAGGAGCAGCTGCTCCCTCTGCTGCTGAGAGGACGACTTCTGCCAGTCTGCAGGACAAACAGCACAACGTTACGTAACCATATATAAATATATATATAAAACCACGCACAGCAAGGACAGGACAGGTAAGTCATTATTATTAAACTGCTTTACTGTCTACATTTGTTCTGTCTCATCTGTAAATCATATGATCAAAAATAATCAATATCATATAACTTCTCTTTATCCATCTACGTATGCTTGACAGTTACAGAATACATTTTCACAACATTTTAATATCTCGATAATTATGATGTTTTATTGAAAATAAACTCAAAGCAGTTCTTCCAGACTTTTTGTCATAGTTTCAGTTTTTGATTGAGTTATTTCCTGTGTTGTTTTGCTTCTCACTTCCTCCCTTTGTCCTTTTTCCTGTTCAACCGCGTTTCATTCATCAATTAGTCCAAAAACTAAATAAAGAAGCCAAAAACCAAAGAAGAACCGAGAACACGGGAGCGACGAGGGGAAACAGAACAGGAACAAAGAGACGTGTGATGAAAACAGAGAGTAACAGGAAAAATACTGGCTAACATAGAATTAACAAATAAATCACAGGTGAACAGGAAAAAAAAGGAAAAGGACAAAGACAGGAAGTGAAAAACAAAACATGACACATGAAGAAAGAACTCAACCGTGAAACTTGTTCTTGTCAGACGTCATTTGAAATGATCACAAACTGGATGTTTTAAACTATTAATCACATAAAAGTGGATTTATCAGTGGATTTAAACGACATGTTTACAGCTGAACTGTCAATTTGTAGCTCGGTTTGGTCAAGTGTGCACGCCCACTTTAACCACATGTTCCCACGAGTTGGGGAACATGTGACGAACCTCATCCTGTCGGGACTTATTTTCCTGATAGTCCACAGTAAACTTTATAGTGTTTTTCAGCAGAGAAATATAGTTCACCAAACCGACGCCGTTTCTCTTCTCCCTCTTCGCTGCTTTCCTCTCTTTTTCTTTTCTTGACCAGTGACGACAACTCAGCCTTTTGCCAAGAGTTGAAATCACCGTATTTT